>NW_022742761.1:0-643 GCF_011630105.1 Anneissia japonica | reverse complement strand
TTTTGAAAAGAAGCCCCCCTCCTTAATTTTGCAAAAGTAGCCTCGAAAAGAAGCCCATCTCAAAATGAAGCCTATCTCGAAAAGAAGCATCAATTTCGCAAACAAAAGAAGAAGCCGATGGGCTTTAATTCGAGGTTTTACGGTATTTGAATTTTATAATGTTGAACATTTGTAAATCAGGATAACTTTCAGATTACTGTATATTTTATTTGTCCATGCCTATCCAAATCAACTGAGGAGTACCGTATAGCAGTTCAGTGATTTTAACATTTGAACAATTTTAAAGAAGCGCGAAAATGGAACGTAGGCCTAGCAAATATACGGACGTGTTTTTTGGCATGCGTTTGTCCAATCACATTTGTTGTTTAAAAATTGGTTTGTTGAGTCACAGATTCTATAGGAGCTACGTACAAGCCTTGATCGAATCCAATGTTAATTGAAGCGGTTAAATATCTCTTTAGATAATTGAAAGGGAATGGAGGAATAAGCTTAAAATATATTTGATTTCATTTTAAACTGAACGAAGAAGATTTATATTTAAAGTATTTGTTATTCTCTTAAGTGTTAGTGCTCTGTATTTTTCTTGAAAACGGATGGATATTGATAGCTACAAAACAAATTAACTATTTTATACAAAATACAT
>NW_022742760.1:0-4092 GCF_011630105.1 Anneissia japonica | reverse complement strand
TTAAGCGTTTTTATGTATTTCCTTATAGCATTTCCTTATACTGCAGTATCACGATTTGTTATGGCTTTCATTGATAATTATATTTTAATTATTATGTTATTAGAATAAATTATACTCCATAACTAAAGTATGGAGTTGTTTTTAACATTTTTAGTGCTTAGGCATTTATATGCAACTAGCAAGTGTATCTTTTTTTTCTGGTTATTACACACGTTCTTTGCTTCGACACATGATGGTACACTCCGACAGTATTGTATTGTGATATAGGCCGATGCATAATTTTGGTTGAACTGATGCCAGTTCATTTCAGTCATGTATTCTGTACACAAGATGAAACTATTAATATTTTAATGGTGTTTAGTGTTGGAAAAATATATACAGGAGAAACTTCAGATACTTTTGTGTAGGAGTATGAGTATGAGTATTTTGGTCTGAGTCAACGGGAGACAATTCCCCGCTCTTTTCCAAAGAGTGTAGGCCTGCGTTCGCATTAACATGGGCCGTTGCACGCAGGACCAACGAATTAAGCGAAATACTGTGCGCTATTGTAACTTCTATTTCATATTTCCTCAGCTGAATCTCAAGAGCAGCGGATGGAATTGAACCAGTAACCAAAAACCTGAAAGGATTTTCACTGTTCAGCAGCACACAAGTTTAGCCGACTGAATTGACCTGTTCTCTTTGTAGATCAAGTACGATGTTAAACGGATTGGTCTAGATGTACATTTTATGAATAAAGCGTATTTATTATCTCAAATTAGTCAACCACTCTTCTGAGAATGCAATTTCTTGCCATCCAATCAGAGAGTGATTTGTGTGCTCAAGAACAACAATACACAGTAGGATTTTCGTCTCAAGTTTGTAATTGTAACATTTATTCAAAATAAAATTCAATTCATTACAGTTAAGAAACTGCAAAATATTATTACATACAGTTTAATACATACATTTGATGTTTTGATCATACTCTTTGGAATCTGCAACCACCCAAAATAAGTAGCTTTTGAATGAGATATTACCTGCATAATCGAATATTTGGCATCTATGATTAGAATTATATTAAGAACCTGGTCTTGCACTCCTAGAATATGACTCTTTAAGTTTTGACCCTTTCGACTCTTCATTTCGAAGATTAAAAATTAGGTTCAGATTCAGAAAAATATGTTTATAATATTTCCTTTGTACACAAATCACACCTGTTACATCCAGTTTAATTGTTCTCTGATATTTAACTATTTATTCAATCATCCCAGATTACGACTTATTTAACATTTGACCAATGTCTTAGAACGGTACCTTACCGATCTAATAGATTGTGATTTCAAAATTTAATCTACACTAGAAACATCTAGATTACATTAGAACCCATTACTGCAGTATATTTTAAGAACTTTTGTAATCCTTTCCTTAATTACGGATTTCAACTGTTCATATCTCAAAAATGCCGCCCGCTCACTCACTACGCCCAATACCGAAGGAAAAAGCTGTCTAGTAGGCCTGCTAGTCACGTTCGAAATTGTTACTTGTTTATGTAATCAAGTGAAATGACATCACTACAAACCAATCCAGATGCAGGAGAAAAGCTGCATCCAGATTTAATACGTGTTTGGTTTTAACAATTAATACAAATAGTTTAACCTATATAAGAAGTCTGATAACGTGTAGAAAATATTCAAACACCAGTAATACAACTACTTCTGCTTTGCGAATAAATAAGCCTATATATTTGTCTTGGGAAACCACAGAATGTATGTTCAGCATAGTATGATACATCATCCAATATGACAAACTTCTTAAGTTTCACAGAAGTGACACCGTCTATACCATTGCAATACTGGTTTTGAGATTATACTCACTGTCCGCGTAACTAATTATATATTAGACATATACCAGCAAGAGTGGTATTCACAGAGAATTACAATCTAATCGTTATATAACATCAGATATATGTCTAATCAAGGAGATTCCAAAAAAGCTAAAAAGCCCGTGATGGCTTCAATTGCTGGCGATGTTTTCCGGGACGGCATTTTTAAATATGCTTTTATGCAGTGACTACTGAACTGATATGGATATTAATATTCATAGAATGCTATTATTATTCATGCCACTTCAAATAATAATTTTGTTAAACGAACACATATAAATATAAGGCATACGGTAATACACGATGAGTTCACAAACAAAACAATTACATCAGTCTAACCAAAACGGTCGGAAATCGGACAATTCAATATTAGAACCTAATAGAAAAGAAGCACATCATAATAGTAAAAGAAATACAGTACTAAAATATGACTCTACGTTGGCTCGTTAAGTCGATTCTGACGTCTAAATTTACTCATTTAATCAAATCCGACAACTGATGTGGTGGATACCGGGTAGTTATTTTTTGTTTGTTTAATTCAGTAGCGCGTATGTTGTAAATAATATTGGATTTAGTGCTGTGTAAGTCTTCACCATTGCCTTTAAATAATGGTGGAGTTTTTTCTTCTAAAGGCTGTTTGAATGTTAAATTCTGATAAAAAGGTTCATCCCCTTCTTCCGGGTTTTGACTGGAACAGGTGCTTTGTTAGGTCTGTTTCGTTTTCGAATCTGCCATATTATTAGGAACGCAGTAATAGATACCGATTATATACTATACTAGACTATAATTCCGCCTACTAATGTTCCTATCACTCACAATGCATTATATTCTAGATCTCCATTAGAAATAAAATTATCACAGAATCGTTACCATTTAATCCTGATGATGCATTCAATCTCTTTTGCCGCATCTTCCGATTGTAAATTTGATATAATGATTGTATTCCTATCGTTTGTAAATATTGCGTTATGTGACGTCACTAATTGGTTTATTTAAATCTTTATTTAATTAAGTGCACAAATGATGGTATGCATTATCTTAAGATTAATTTTATTAGTAGAACATCATACATTTTATCATTTATACATTCATAACGTTATATATTTATTCTTAAATATTGAAATGATATATTCATGAATTCCACTAGAGATGAGGTTTTTTTTTTCAGAGATTGCATGCAAATAAAATATATAATAAAAAATACAAGTGACAAAATTGGACACTCAGGAAAACCCTAAAGTGTTTCTTAAATATAGGAATCGTACAATTTAAAAAAATAAGTGTCTTTATAATATTTTTTTAATGTCATAATGTAAAATGAATGTCACATCTTATAAAATCCTGAGTAATAGTTACGTAGGTGTAATTAACCAACGGAAATCTGGGATAATTAATAAGAAAGGAAAAGAAAGAAAAGGAGAGAAATGATAAAGAAATACAAGAAAGTAAAGACAAATGAAAGATAAGTAATATAAGAAGGGAAACGGAAAGAAATGATAAAGAAATATAAAAAAGAAAAAGAAACATAATAAGAAAGAAAAGAAAATAAGAAAAAAAAGAAAAGGAATCATAAGAAAGAACAAGGAAAGAAACGAAAAGGTATCATAAGTAAGAAAAAGAAAACAAAATGAAAGGAAATTAGGAAATAAGAAAGAATGCAAAGAAAACATAAACAAGAGGTGAAAAAGAAGAAGACGGTGAAACACAAGAAAGAAATAAGAAAAAAAAGAAATTGAATCATAAGAAATTAAAGGAAAAGGAAAGAAACGGAAACATAAGGATGAAAAAAGAAAGAAAGGAAAAGAAAATGTAAGAAAGTGAAAAGACAAAGACAAGGAAATATCTGAAAAAAAGAAAGAAATAATATGATAAGACAACGAAAGAAAGGAATATATAACTATGGTAAAATGAGAAGGTAAGGTAATAATATAATGATTCTTTTGTAGGCCAAACTGAATTATAGTTGCAATTAACCTAACAATAATGACAATACAGTAATACAAACTGAATTAATGGTAATTTAACTTTAAAATCTTATTTAAAATAAATATTAGAAAAATATTTATTTTAACTTTTATTAAATTTTTTTTGTGATGTCTACGATTCTTGTTTGTTTGCTGTTGTTGTTCTTTATTAGACACTTCGCCTTGAGCACAAATTTTAGTGGTGATGTTTGCGCTTTACACATTATTATTATTATTATTATTATTATTATTATTATTATTATT
>NW_022742759.1:0-1914 GCF_011630105.1 Anneissia japonica | reverse complement strand
ATGCGTTTGACAATTGCGTAAGCCATATATTTCATATCTTTGGAGGAATCAATGTGATATTTATTAATTCACTGATTAGAATTTAACTGAAGTTTATATTTTACAGTTTTTACAATTCCCTATTTTCGCACTTCAATCGGAATACGTTCTTCAAAAGTGCTTACATGTGTTTTCTATTATTCTCTTATTGCAATATTCTACATATATCAACTTGAATGAAAGTCTTCTGATTTTTTACGGCTGTATATATATATATATATATATATGTATATGTATATGGGATTTTTGTAATCGTATATTTATACCTTCTTTAAATTATTTTGCATTATTGCATTATTTGTTCTATTTTAAGTTTTAATATATATCATAACATTGTGGTTTTGAACTTTTGAAATTTTACAATTTTAACTTTTTTTAAAGTATTTTGGGAGTAACTGCTTCGTAGATTTTTTTACGTTTCGTACATCTTATTATCTTTTTTTATAATTCTAATTTCTTTTACCTTTAACTTACAGTGACTTTTCTTCTGACTTTACCCTTTTTCGTCTCTGAATTTTAACAGTTTATCTAATTAAAAATGTGCTTGCTTAACATAAAGCTTAATTTTTTCTTTAATTATTCTTAATGTGATTTTGAATTCATGTTTTACATGTTTTTAAATTTGACTAGGTTTTGATCTATGGATTTAACTTTTACATGGCTCTCGCTTATAAAAGCATTTTACTTGTAAATGTTTATTTTTTTCTGTTGAAGTATTTTACGTAATTTTGCTTTCAAATGGGTTTTACATGGAAGTGTTGGTTAAAATATTGCGTTCCTATTTATGTTTATGTAATTTTTATACTTGTGTATAAATTTATGATTTTCTAATATAATTATTTTACGTTTTTTACATTTTCACGTCTATACAAATGTGTTTTTTCCATAAGTCGTTTTTAATTTAGTTATAAAACGGTATTTTGGATTCAATTGAAATTTTTTTTATCCTTATTTTATTTTGTACATTTTAGGTTTTTAATGTATTTTATAACTGATGATTGCTTACAAATTTTGCTTGTCCTAAGCTTATACATTTTTACATTTGTCTAATTCATTCTGTTTTCTAATTAATTGTTAATAATATTACATTATTGTAACCATTTTAAGTTCTGATTCTACCTCCTCTGAACTACCAGGATTTTAGGGTCGTAGTATAGGCCTACCTATAATTTATTGCTCCACTAAAGGTACACGATGTAAATTCAAAAAAGAAAGAGCCATACATATGTTTCAGCAATAAGTAAGAATGCTTTTCATTTATTTTGTTTCAAACTAATAATTATACAGATCATCATATAATTTATAAATTCATGTATTAAGTGTACGTTTATAAAACGCTCTTCCGGTAATTTTCTAATTAATTGTTAATAATATTACGTGGTTTGAGTATTTTCAACTCTTTTATGTATTTCGTGCGGTTAATAAATATTTATTATTTTCTCTAGGTAAATTTGGATTTTACTAGGTTATTTTTTTAACATTTCTAGTTCATCGATTATATTATTGTAATAGCAGTTTAAATTAAAATTAAGTTTGTTTCAAATATTTGGGGTCCCTATATTCCGATCTTATAGGGTTATCATCTTGTTCTCGTGTTTATTTTTCTTTTGTATACATTTGAATTTGTATTTTGTATAGACGTTTTATTATGAGAGCAATAATATCAAACAACCAAATAGTTTTATATGGTAACGTTCTTTATGTAGTTACCTAAAATTTTACGATCTCCATCTTTTTAAGTAATTTTGATTAAATTCTAACATTTTATTTTACATAAACTTGTGTTTTAACCTATTTTACTTTAGGTTAATTGATAATTAATTGTGGTTTTTAATAGGTTATTACTTTCTAATTGACAATGTTATTTCTTTTATG
>NW_022742758.1:0-582 GCF_011630105.1 Anneissia japonica | reverse complement strand
TATTTCCAAATGTTCAACACAATTGATCGTCTAGTTTTTTTGAATAAACTTATAACTATGAATTTAATTCGCAAGAAATAAATTGGTTCAAAAACTATTTCAGCAATATGAGACAAATTGTTGTATGCACTTTAAAAGAAATCAAAAGGCACTAATATCGATATAGGTGTTCCTAAGGTACAGTAGTTTACAACTTTTAGTTGAGGTCCTAATTTATTGTCAGTTTATAACAATATCTCGCAGATTGTTTCACCTGGTATATAGTATATTTGCTGATGATGATAGTCATATGCAAATGGTAGCTCAAGAAATGAAATTAACGAAAATGTCATGAACAAAGTTAATACCGGGGTATGAGGGGAATAAACTTAGCAAAAAACAAGGTTATGTTAATCAGAGGTCAGCATACTTCTGTGAACTAAGAAATATATCACATTGAATGGCAAAGTACTGGCGAATACTAAACATACTTATTATTTTGTAAACTCAGGCGTTTATTAAATAGAAATCTTTAAAATGTGTACAAATAGAAATAAACCATTCAGTTAGGGAAGCAGTATAGGTGCAACATTTCAAGTAGAA
>NW_022742757.1:0-1032 GCF_011630105.1 Anneissia japonica | reverse complement strand
TGTGCTCTAAGGTACGAAAGGTAGCAAAAACACTTTAATAAGTAACCGGAGATAAGGCAGTTCCAGATAAATTGACAACGTGTTGCTTAGACTCGGGCTTCATCAATATTATTAATACATAGGCCATTTGCTAATGTCATTAACTTTCATATTTCAACATATAAATAAAAAATGTTCAATCTCAACTCTGCCATAATAACGTAATGGATACATTTCACTAATGTCGGAAAAGGTCCTCGTTTGTTCATCTTCTTACTATACCATTGACCGGTAAAGTACCGGTACTTGATTGTGCTTTAAATTTTAGACCAATTCCTTTGAAATGAAAGTGTGTTTCCATTAATTGTTTTGATTCAAATAGGTAGCTAAAGACGACTTACATAGTTTAGCATTAAAAACTAAAATTCGTTTTCTTTTATGATATTTTTCGATAACCATGTATAGACTATCATTTTCAATTGGATTAAAAGTGTTTTATACCCATGTGATGAAAACCTGAGCCATTAATTAAACTTAGCCTAAGCTAGAGTATCTTAGTTTAAACAACACAATTTGTATTGTTTTATGTCATAATGTTGTAACTTGTAGAATATTTATATATGTATCTATTTATTATTGTAAAATAGGCTAGCTATCATTTTTCACTAGAGCTCATGTGAGTTGTTCCGGTGAGCCCCATAATTCTGGGGTTTCAAGAGCAGTGTAAATCATTTCTTCTTTTTTTCTCGTCTTCTTAGTTTCTTTGTAGTGTTAGGATACTCCAAGGTTACGTTTCTTTTTCTTGTAAGGCACATAGAAGATTTACTATGTCATGCGCTATATAGGCATAATAATACTAACATCATTATTATTATTATTATTATTATTATTATTATTATTATTATTATTATTATTATTATTATTATTATTATTATTATTATTATTATTATTATTATTTATATAATTAGCGGGTAGGGACGCTGAAGTAAATGTTTTTTCTGTTATTGAGCTACCTATATTTAAATTGAATTTCTTTTTTAAGTAGACGTTAAG
>NW_022742756.1:0-1151 GCF_011630105.1 Anneissia japonica | reverse complement strand
ATGTAATCCCTTACTTGATATTTGTTTTGAGTATATTTGAAAGTACAGGTCTCCCTCTAATTAAAGACCCCTCCATTTAAGGACAACCCCAATTAAGGACCACCTTTCTGTGGTCTCATGATAAAGTGTCTTTTATCTTTATTATTCTAATTAGGGACCAAGCTGCTAAAGACAATGGAAACCTCAGTCACAAAAGTGGTCTTTAATTGGAGGGAGACATATATTACACATGCAGCCTTGCTTGACGCAGTTTTTCCCAATGAAATCTAATAAATAGTAAAATTTCACCATTTTTATTGTTTGTTTTATAGTTGTACCCCAGCCTACTGGTATGGAAGGTAAAAGGCAGAATCCGTATGAGCACCGGCGGACCAGGAGTGCTACATTACCCCAAAAGAAGGTGTCACAGGTTGGTTTTCAGATTACTCAATCCGATTATTGAAGCCTGATTTCCATAAAATTGTTATATTGTCGCTACAATGTTTTCACTTCAGTCATTGCACTCTGAAGCCTGTCTGATGCAATTTGGAAGGCTTCAATTGGAATTAACTGGGACTAGATGCTAACATCATTCGAGCACCAGTGAATGCTGTCCTGGCGCCCTAGAGCCCTAAATTGCTGGGGAACAGTGTGATTGTGTTTGGTTTCGTCTGTGCTATTTATTTTATTTTGTCAATTTCTGGTTTTCTTCTGTTAGATGTATTTCATCGCTACAGTACCGTAATGCTCGAGAGCACTGATTTTTTTAAGCCAAGCGCCGCTCTCAAATAGGCACTGCGGCGCTTAATCAAGAGTATTACCCATTGTGTAATGAAACACTTTACACCTATCATTGTGTATTAAACCTATCATTATGTAATGAAACACTTTAAGAAACAGGGTTTTAAATACAATGCATACAATGTCGAAATGAATAAATAACACACAAAAGACACAAGCATTTCTTTATAAAACGATGACGTAGGACCTATGATAGGCTTACTAAACTACGGATATACATGAGAAAGTAATACAGGAACAGGCAGCGCAAGTGCCACTCCAATATTTTTTTTTTTATTAGCCCGTTCTTGAGTAAGCACTGAAGCCTCCAAAAATTTTATAAGCACTGCTTATTCAAGCATTTACGGTAAATTAGTACAATTACAAAAAAG
>NW_022742755.1:0-2216 GCF_011630105.1 Anneissia japonica | reverse complement strand
CAGTACCCGATATTGTCTCCGTTGCAGGCGGCGATCCGGTGGTCGTAGTATTTGCGTTCGATGGCGTTCGGATCCAGTAAGAATTGCAACAGATCCAACGTCATGGCCTGGCTGGAATCTAACGTCCGTTGGAGAAGGTTTCGAACGTTCGACGAAGGTTTCTCCGACGCTTGCGATCGCGACGAGAATGTCGTCCGGAGAGAGGACGTTCGTCGTTATATTTGCTTGCAGGATAGATTCGACAGGTTGTGCGTGCGGTCCGCGTGCGAAGCTCGAAGGATGCTCGACGAACCTTGCGAGAACGTGTTCCACCTCGTTCGCGACAAGGTGGTGGTCGAGCAGAATGGACACGATAACCTGCTGCTGCTGTACCCGGAGCCGAGATCCGGCGGAAGGGCGATTCGGGAGATGAGCGTTCCTCCTGACATCGTGAGAGATCTGAGGAGAGCGTGGATAATGTACAATCTCGACATGATAGTCGAGTACAACCTGCTCACGAAGGAAAGTCCCAAAATCCTGGCAGAGTTCGTCTCCGGAAACGTGTTTCGAGAAAACAACAGATAAATGAAAGAACTCAAGAAAAATTTGCATTAGTTTCTATTATTCTTGGACACTATACACAGTTTGTGAGATTTTAAATATAAAACTTATCGGGACACGTCTTGTCGTATGAAGAAGACGAACAACTTCCGGAAAGCAAACTCGTGGATTTCACGTACGGATCCGGCATTCTGAAAAGGATCGAGGATTTCTACAATCACGACAGGTCCGCATCGGTGGGTTTGCTGACGGGCGTAGGACAACTGCCACGACCATTCGTTCTCGCTCGAAGGTATTCCAAGTGCCTTCCTCCGGTCGGCACGTCTGACGTCGGATCCTGGAGATGCTTCCGAGGCTTCGACGTGGCGCCGTCGGTCACGTCCGTGATGACGTCCGTGTACGAAGGCAACGCGAGGGGATACTTGGTGGCATCGCCGACCGTTCTCGAGCGGATGGTTAGGTCACGTGGCGACCAGACTTTCAGCGAAGTCTTTGACGGAGACCTGTTCGTGCACACGATACCTTTAGACGTCGACGACTCGAGCCAATCGCAGTGGAGCGACGGCGCGGCGTTGGATCTGGCCGAAAAGTTTCGTCGCGTTCTGTCCAGAGAGCTTGGCAAATTACCTGAAGAGCCGGACGTCTACTCCAGCGAAGGCAGTGCCAAACTTTCGCTGCACGTGTACCAACGGCTTCCCCGACCGATCCGGAACATGGCCGCTCTCTCTTCGATGATGACGTCCTTGCGACAGGTGTACCCCGAGATGAGGTACGTCGACCTTTCTGTGTACGCCGCCGGTAAATCTCTGCGGCTGCCGGGATGTTGCAAGATGTCCGAAGGAAAACCGGTGAGGCGTCTGAGACGCGTCGGCGGCGGCGGTCAGCTACACGTTCGATGAGCGCTCGCACATTAAGACCATTCGCCGGGCGTGAATCGTAAACCGTACGATCGACCGATGGTTCCGCCCAACAAACAGTTCCGAACGTTGAATGGTTTCGAGAAGTTGCTGTCCGAAGAGGATCTGTCGAGAATCGTGTCTGTCGTCGAACGTGCAACGTCCCTCCGAACGAAGCGCACAGTCAGGAGAGGAAACTTTCTCTTCTTCGACACGGACGAGCGACACTGTCCGATGTCCGTACGACTTCATCGGTCTTGCAGGCAGAAGCTGCAGCACGAACTGGGTACCGGAGTGGTTAGGAGAAAGTGTTGGTCACCCGGCTGCCGTCACAAGTTCGAGGACACGGTCATCGACACAACCCGACCGTCCACATAGACGAGAGCGTCGTCCGACTCGTCGTGTCCACGATCGCTGGGCACGGGAGGATAGCCGATGCTGATCTTGCCGCTCCACAGGTCGGTACGCATGTAAACTGGCAGGGATTTTCCTCCGCGCTTGTCGTACGTCGGTCCTTGAACCAGCACCTTGTGATCCCGAACCTTGTCGTTGTCCTGTCCCTCGCACGGTTGCGTCGGCATCCACATTCTGTCGGCGGCGCGTACGAGAACGGAATTCCCTTTGTCGTTCACGATCCTGTATCCGTTTTCGGAAGTGACGACCACATTTCCGAAGCTCAGTTTGCAAGACCGCTCGTCCAGCAGTTGTTCGGTGTGTCTCTGGCGGGCGTGATTCATGCAGACTACGGCGAGTAGCAGGAGCTGGACGCCGAATAGTACG
>NW_022742754.1:0-600 GCF_011630105.1 Anneissia japonica | reverse complement strand
AATAATATAAAATTTTACATCAGTCAAATATTTGTGCATTTTAAGTTGGAGTCATCATGAGGCAAGTATATCTTCAATTTTTGATCAATTAGTTTTTTGCCCTCTTCGGATTCAAATTAGCTGTTTTCTTTTGTTTCCAGTGGTTGTGGGGCATTCCCCAGTCACCCGCCCTCCCCTGGTCTAAGCCTTGTTCATGTTAAAAAGTGCAGTTAACACCTCAGCTGTGCAATAGCCACCCTTCACCTTTGGATTCAAGTTTGGAGTGTTGCGAAGTATTAGTCAAAGTCAAAGTCAGCGTCGTAGAACAAGATTTTGTAGGTTCGTTGTGTGCATTCAGAGCTTGGCCTTGCAACGAAATATTTTTATTGCGATGTAAAAACCCCAGATTTAAGATTAAGAGAAAGAAATAACAAGCACTGTATCGAATAAGTGTGTCACATGTCTAGATCGCCCACCCTTAGGCTAATATCACACCAAGACTTTATGGAACACAAAACACTATTTCAATCCATTTTAATTCCATAAACAATTTAATTATGTCTATCCCACCAATGCATATTCAGCATCAATATTATACAATATATTATTATAGGTATGATA
>NW_022742753.1:0-911 GCF_011630105.1 Anneissia japonica | reverse complement strand
TAATATTTCCTGTACTGAACAGGTGATAAATCAAAACAGATTATCATTCTTGTTCTTTTTTCACACAGGAAACTGATTTAAGAGTTCATTTCACAAGTTTTACTAAACACCCCTATGTCATAATGGAATAACCCATTCATGAATCATGGGAAATTGAATAATTTACATATAAATATGGTACATTGACAATGTTTATTAAATCTACATCATACTGTTAGTATGTAAACCTTTTACTTACCCAATCAGGATTTGTGTTTTTTCCAATTTTCAAAAAATGCCACATTTTGCTGGAGGGTATCTGAAATGGACAAAAAGTCTCCGTGATTTTTGTTTTTGTTTACAAATAACCTATAATCGAACTTTATTTGTAGAAAGAATTAGACGTGTAAAGATTGTGGGATTCTGGCAATCTATTTTTTAAAAATTGGGAAAATATTGTATTTTGCACAATTTTTCAAAAGTGCAAAATAGGGCAAATTCTTCCCTGAAAAATGGAATGACCCAATGCTTCTTTTTGTTTCGTTTGTTTTTGTTTTCAAAGACAAATATATTGCCTTTACATATGTATAATATAAATTCAAACAAAAGTTTTCTTCCTTATCTTTGCCTCTCCTGAACATGGCATATATTTAAGTTTTCACCACTTGAAATAGTGGCATCCGCGGGTCTATATTTTAGGGGGGTGCGGCATTTCACTGCAGGGGGGTCGAGGAAAGTTTTAAATGTTATGTATGGTAATCATACACTGGCCTACCTCAAAATATAAGCAAAATTTGCCGACCCTCATTCTCCCACACCTGCCTGGTTTTCTCAGACAGGCCATCTCATGTCAGCCAGCTAAAATTACTGTACATCATTTAAAACTAAAAAAGGAAAAGAGATTTTTGAGATTTTACAATTAAATATAAAAA
>NW_022742752.1:343-551 GCF_011630105.1 Anneissia japonica | reverse complement strand
GGCAGTACATCAGACTGGCTCCCTGTGAGATCAGGTGTCCCACAGGGAACAATTTTGGGACCTTTTTTTTTTACCCTTTTCTTAAACGACTTACCTTCGAATTTCAATTCCCATTGTTTACTATATGCTGATGATTTGAAATTGATTAGATTAATATCTCATATGCACGATTCACGCCTTTTACAAGATGATCTACATAAACTTAATT
>NW_022742752.1:0-202 GCF_011630105.1 Anneissia japonica | reverse complement strand
ATTGTGATCTTGGCATAATTATCGACTCTAAGCTTAATTTTAACGAACATATTAAACATTATATATTTTAAAGCTAATAGGATATTAGGACTCGTCAAGCGGAATTGCGGGCATATTAATAATGTAAATACCCATATATCTTTATTTGATTCCTTAGTTAAACCGCAAGTTGAAACTTGTACAGTTATTTTTAACAGCATCA
>NW_022742751.1:0-732 GCF_011630105.1 Anneissia japonica | reverse complement strand
ACGGGCAAGAAAAAGCTCTCTTTTTAAATCTCATACATGTCAATCAAGCGTTATAAGTTGTTTATGCAAAATTCTATTATTCTGACTAATTTATAATTTTTCTATTTGATCACCAGAACAGAAACCTGCCCCCGCCCCACTTTTTTTCTATTTCCAGCCCCATCCACCAAATTCATGATTAATATTTTCCTTGAAGGCATCCCACACAGACACAGGGCCGTCGGAACCGCACCGTCCGCACCGGTGTCGGGCCGGACCAATTCTTTTCATATTTTTATTACTTAAAAGTACGTATACCTATAAATTATATTAATTTTTGCACCTCAATGTCATTCGAATGTTTCACCATGTACCCGTATGTGTTTTGTAGTGTACCATTAGCCTATGTATTTCAAGCTCCTGTTATGAATTAATTTAAAACTTTTTATAAATCTTTGATTTTAGCAAAATTTGCTCATCTTTGCCCCAACCATGCAGAGTGTGTAGGGTATCTTGTCGCCCACTAGGGGAAATGGCTCTATAGGTTGGCAGATGCTATTTCCAGGCATAGGTGGGGGGGGGGGTTGTTATTTTTTATTTAATTTTTATTTTTTGGCACAATATTCTTAAGGGTTGGGGCTTAGCGGAATGGTTCCTCTCCTCGGTAGCATGAGAGGTAGAGCTGTTGGCTCAGTATCCTTTTGTAGCCATTGATAAACATAATATTTACGTTGAAATATCATTGTAAGGGTC
>NW_022742750.1:622-834 GCF_011630105.1 Anneissia japonica | reverse complement strand
TACGTACGTACGCAAGTACGCAAGTTCGTACGTACGTCACGTCCCAGAATGTAAACACGGAAATTTTTAGATATTATAACCTCGGTAATATTTAAGTTCAGGGTAGATGGATCTACAACAATAATTCAATTTTAATTTTAAATACAATGATAGGTACGATTAATTGACAAATAGTGAGGCCTGCCCAGTGTGTGCCGACCCAGTTGAGACTC
>NW_022742750.1:0-617 GCF_011630105.1 Anneissia japonica | reverse complement strand
GAGCCGGAAAAAAAAGTATGTGATCTTACATCAATAGGCCCTATATAGGAATAGGCTTATTATTATATTTTCTTACCTAAAAACACCAATTAAAATTTTATAGCTAATACAATAAAACAAATTTATTTACAAATAGTGTAAAATAATTGTTGATATTTTAAAAAAGTATAATAATGATTGATAATTGATTTATTTGAAATAGGCCTACTATTCTACTCTCTTCATATAAAAAAAATGTTGGAAATCACGTAAATTCAGGATTTGGTGCCGAATTACTGTATAATGCCTGTATAATGCCTTGTCTTCTGGTGAATAGCATGTACGGGGGTGACAGGCGACACGTACCCCAACTATTTTAAGGGGGTGGTCCCATCACGTTCCTAAGAAAGTCAAGAATATTCCTGGAAATTGTAGAATTGAACTGCATAAATGACCAGATTTTAACGAAAGACCACTTTACAGGCAGATAACATCTTATTTTATAACAAGATTCCGGTCGGTGTTTTCTGTCCACAAACATCTGAATTAACTGTAATACACGACTCGAGTGCATGCCTTTATTATACAAGTATGATAAAAAGTGTGTAAAGATAAATTGGTTTTCGGCTCATGAAGTA
>NW_022742749.1:0-600 GCF_011630105.1 Anneissia japonica | reverse complement strand
CCTTCGGTGACCTGGAAAAAAATATATAGTCACTCGTCTTGTGTGTGTGCTTCTCATGTATACATGTTACATGTGTAGGCTACTCTCGTAAAACATACACTTTCTATTTTAAGCTGAACTTCTTTTCAGATGTCATCTTGACCTGTCTGGTGGGGAGACTTAAGCCCCCCTGCCCCGCTGGTGCCACCACTGCTATTTTCCCAAATGTTCCCACCTCGAGCCCTTGTGTGGACTAATAACTTTAAAGTAGTTAGGCCTAAATTAAGTACATCAAAGACAATGTTTTTAATATTTATTTTCTATAGTACATTACACATATTAATTGTTTGTTTGTTTGTTTATTGCACCATTGACAAAATGAATTTCATTTATAAAATAAACAGAAAATAATATAACAGTATTTAAGACTAAATATTAATGATGACAATTCATATTTCATCAATAATTATAATTAAAAAGATAAAAAGAAAGTCAAAGTTTAATTGCAAAAAAGAAAAAAAAAAAAGGTTGGCGAATCAGGAAAATTAATCCCTCGTAAATAGGCTTAAGTAGAGAAAAGCGTGACAAGATATTATACATACAAGGAGATTAATGATTTTT
>NW_022742748.1:0-1030 GCF_011630105.1 Anneissia japonica | reverse complement strand
GGTGTTAGAGTTAGGGTTAGGGTTAGGGTTAGGGTTAGGGTTAGGCAAAGTGAGATAGGCTGAAACAAACACTATTCCATTGAAAGTTTAAAGTTATTCGGAAAAGTACTCGAAATATTGCGGAAAGTCAAAAATTTGTACTAAGTGCTCAACTCGGCGAGATAAGCACTTTTTTGCAAAAAGTGACAATATTAAAAAGTTGAGTCAAAATGTTTTTTTTTTTTTGTTAGGTTAGGGTTAGGATTAAGGTTAGGGTTAGGGTTAAGGTTAGGGTTAGGGTTAGGGTTAGGGTTAAGGTTAGGGTTAGAGTTAGGGTTAGGGTTAGGGTTAGAGTTAGGGTTAGGGTTAGGCAAAGTGAGATAGGCTGAAACAAACACTATTCCATTGAAAGTTTGAGGTTTTTCGGAAAAGTACTCGAAATATGGCGGAAAGTCATCTAACAATTACTAAACTTTCTTGACAAGGAATTCCCTCTTATACAAAGTAGATCTGCAACTGACGCTTAATATCAAGCTCATCATTTAGCGTAAAATGACTTGTGCAATCAAATGCCATGCTAGCATCTGAAAAACATGTACACTATACTGCCGTAATTTGGAAAAAGGCATTAACTCCACTTTTTGAGATTTTTGGATTTTTGTTTTTATGGCATCCTATAGATGTAATCTATCATGTGAATTGATCATATACCCCCAAAAATTTCCAGAAATATGAAATAAATATTATATTTACGCATTAACTCCAATCCATGAATGCAGAATAATTTGGAAGAAGGCATTATCTCCACCAAACAATGACCAGATCATAATGAACCAATCACAGAAGACAATTACGCATAGTTAATTAGTCATGATAGCTTGTAACTGCACATAATGCCTAGCTTTACTTCGGTTTTTTAAAAAATGGCATATTAAAAAATCTTCTACCACATGGACTAAATTTCGTGAAATATATAATTGACACTAGCATACATTATTTGTTTGTCAGAAATACTGTAATTTGGCCACGTAAGATACACATTTCACTGGAA
>NW_022742747.1:0-1259 GCF_011630105.1 Anneissia japonica | reverse complement strand
TTGCTGTTTCATGGGTTTTCCCCATTTGCCTTTTAAAATTTATTTATATTCATTAAAGAATCTCTTTTGAGATCCAACAGGCCGCCATTGATGCACGGTAGAGATTGCATCTTTAGATCTCCGATCTTGTTCACAAATTCACGGACTAGTGCTGTCTCGTAAGAATTTCGTAGGACGCGTTAAGAATGACAAAATATTCTCTGTATCTACTGGAACCGAGCCACATAGCTTGTATTCCACTATTTGCATTCACACCTGGGCTGTATTATATATTGCCTTGGTTTGGTTCTGTAATCATTAGTGGTCGTGGGACTGGTTTGGGCCCTACCTAAGCTGGTCAAACGTTTCGTTTGGGTCTATAACACAGCTGCACCAGGGGCGTACGGTGAAAAATCTAAGGGGGGTCGAAACGAAAGCGCAGGGGGCAAGCTGAACTCGGAGCAATTTAGCGAAGCTTTCAGAATTCGCTGGGTGCGTTATTTGTGAGTGAAGCGAGCAACTAGGCTGGGGCTAGGGGGCCGGAAAAGGGGAAAATTTACGTTTTTACGTTCTAGTGCATTAAGTTCAATACCAAGTCTGACAAAATAGGCCTAATTGTAAACTTAGTTTTTGGGCAACACCAGACTATATTCACTCAATATACCACCAGCCTATTGGATTGCAGAACTCCTGAATACGGGCCTGTGAGCATTTCAGATTAAAGAATTAAAAAAAAATGGGTTTTTTTTTCTTTTTCGTGGGATCGTCCCACTTTTAATTTTTTTTTTAAAATATAGTTATAAATGTATATACTGTATTGAAAAATAAACAATGATATAGGGAACATATAATTACTTAAAGTAACATTTTGTATTCGTTTATTTCTTAACGTTTTCCTTTCAATTTTATATTTTAATATATTTCTTTAACTTAGTTTTTCTTCATCTTTTTCCTTTCTATTTTATATTTTAATATATTTCTTTAACTTAGTTTTTCTTCATCGTTTTCCTTTCAATTTTATATTTTAATATATTTCTTTAACTTAGTTTTTCTTCATCGTTTTTCTCAATAACTAATACCTAAACTACGCTTTCAATACTAAAGGTAATTTAACTTACCTAATATTTACATAAAAAAATAAATAGCTCTTTATCTAAAGATCAAATTGTTATCATTAATTTTCCGATGCGTCCTGCATCGTTTTGCGTCTTCTCTGAAGTTCAGCACTATTTGAAAGTAGACTTTTACACGGTACGTACTGCGGTTTTCAAACTTTTCTT
>NW_022742746.1:0-1058 GCF_011630105.1 Anneissia japonica | reverse complement strand
TGAACATCAATAAAATAATATTTTAAAATAATGAACGAATTCTAAGTGGTATAACTGAATAATTCAAAACAGGAGTTTCGCAATCTGAACATTAATAAAATAATATCTTAAAAATAATAAATCAATCTACAGTAAGAGATATAACTGAATAATTCTCAACAAACACAAAAAATATTGTTATTACCAAACACCACTATAGTAAAATTGCATGATGCGGAGTTGTCACTACAGTCAGTGGCTATGTATGTTACTATATTTTCACCAATTTCAAATTCATCTCTTGATGTGTAATCTGCCGTTATGTTTACATTGTCACAACAGTTGTCAGTTGCGTTGATGGGTTCCCAAGTGACAGATGCTGCTATAGAACCAGTTTCAGCACAAACCTTTATGTCAGCTGGGCAATTTATGATTGGATCTTCACCATCTGGTTAAATTAAAAATTATTGAGTGATTAAAATAGAGTATATTATTATTTTCGTAATACATACTTGGAATTTCCAATATTAACCATGGAGGAATTAGTTTACTAGTCTAAATTCCTAAATGTATTAACATAATTTTATCTATAAATAAATGTAAACATTCCAATAATATTGAAAAACTTTACAATACTTTGATTATCTTTATTCTTGATATTTAATTTTATAATCATACCCTACATTTGCTATTAATAATAATACTATTTATAATCTCTTCTTAATGCATTATATATTATTATACCACAATTAAAAAACATGACTTACCATAAATAGTAATGGTAAATGTACAATTGCCAGTGTTATCATAATTGTCAGTGCCATTACATGTTACAACAGTACTGACATCATAAAATGTGCTTCCTATATGATCACATACTGGTGTGAAAGAATCTCCAGAGTTGTCTGTAACAGTGGGTGCTGTCCAGGTGACATTTGCCCAGCAGGTCTCGTCACCTGTTACGTTTTGGCTAGGTGGACATTCAAGATCCGGAGGCTCACAATCTAATTATAATACATTAAATGCTTTCAGTGCAACATTCATTTGTAAAATTTAATGGCTTAACTACAGAATATTAT
>NW_022742745.1:0-686 GCF_011630105.1 Anneissia japonica | reverse complement strand
ATATATAATAATGTCATATCTATAGACCATGGCGACCTATAGGATATATAATAATGTCATATCTACAGACCATGGCGACCTATAGGATATATAATAATGTCATATCTATAGACCATGGCGACCTATAGGATATATGTGCAGATTTTCTAGCTCATACTACAGCTCCATTATGTGTGAGCATTTGAGTCAGTTATCTGCATGCCGGTGGGTTAAATCTGCATGTATATCCTATAGATCTCCATGGTATAATGGATATGGCATTCGCAAGATGTTGCAGGTTCAAATCGAATCAAATATAGATTGTAAAGTCTGGTATATACAATGCACCCTCTAATTCGAGACAGCTTTTAAAATATATCAATCTTTAATCTATTAACACTAATATAATCCTCTTAAGGTTTTCATATGTAATTTTATTCAAGCATCTCCACGCCAGTTAATGGCAAAACTATTTTTTTTTTGTCCCAATTGTGTTATTGGTAATTCCTCTCCAGTAAGATGAATAATACTTATTGTAGATTATTGTACTGTATAGAGTTTGAGTAATAGTTGCAATAAATACAGCAGGGTCTAGCTGGTTACTGTTACTATACCTCATAAATATTAATTAGGTAATACTCCATTTTATTGGCCAGTTCCACTTGGCACATTGTGCTGTAGTTTTGACTACTTGTCTGTGCATGCAT
>NW_022742744.1:0-902 GCF_011630105.1 Anneissia japonica | reverse complement strand
GGCTCCCAAGTCTACCTAAAATCAAATCTTGAAGGCCAATTTCCCTCTTCCAAAATAAAATATAATTTCCCAGAAAATCTAGAATTTTTCTTCTGAATTAAAAACTGAGAATATTTGTAAAATTTGCTTCTCGAATATATTTTTTAATATAATGGGTAAGCCCCTTACTGAAATATTTGCATGCTTATACGTTAGTGCCGTAATAGGATTTTAATTCATATTCAAGACAAAGTTATAAATGTTACCTCACCAACTTCACTGCGTTTTCAAAAATGACGTCGCACCATTGGCGGCATTTTATTTAGATCGTTATGTTTCTCTTGCGGTCAATGATTATATTTATTAAGAGCTAGCCGTTGACCATTTTTACCACCATTTTATTGTCTTGTGATCATTGTTTCCGTGTTTCCTTCCGGCATTGTAAGTTGTAAACAGTTTTGTTTTCTTGAAAATTGTTTTGAAAATGTTTTCTAGACCCTATTGGAAACAATCCTCTTAGTTTAATTAGGAAATCCAGATTTTTTTTTAGTACTTAAAAATTAAAATTTTCGAGAGGATAGTGTTATTTTTATTATTATTATTATTTTTGTCAATGTTATTCTGTGTCACACCCATGTTTATACTAGTGTTTTTTTTTAAATCTGATGTGGCAGTGTAAGGTATTATATAATTTTTACACTGTCAAGAAAAATGGAATACCGGCACAGGTTGGATACAATAGGGAATTTCCGTTATACTAGGCCAAAAGAATGTACAATGATCTCAAGTCGCACTCACTTAATCTATGAATACTAGTAGAAACTCTCTGGCATAATTTAGGAAGCTTTTGTCATCACATTTGCTTTCAAAGTAGCCCGTTCATACCAAAACCAACGATTCGGCCTACATCTAATAAAGAGAAA
>NW_022742743.1:0-1787 GCF_011630105.1 Anneissia japonica | reverse complement strand
TGTTGAGAAACTTTTTTGATGAGAATTAGAGACTTGTAAAAGAGTGAGTCAAATCGAATGCAGACCAGGGTTGCCAGATAGTCGACAGGCTTCACGGCCAAACACACGCCATCTCATGGCCAAATTCGGCCAAACCTTTTTTCGATATCGGCCAAAATTCGGCCAGATTTTAATCCGATTAGAAGACAACAGTGGGTACATTCATTTGAAATACTACAAAAATTATACGAAAATCAGCGCTCCTTCGTTTGAAATTGAAGATATTCAAATGATATACACAGAACAATGTTAAAAATAAATAGCCTATGTTCTTTAGTTGCTGGCATGCAGGCCAATTCAGGGAAAATCCAGAGATGTCCGAAAGGGGAGGGCCGGGGCCGAAAAAAGGGGAGGAAGGGTTCTAAAATTCGCCTCTGAATGTTATTGTCGCAGTACTTAAAGTAATAAATCAATGTTGCTGTAGTATCAGAATTATCTTCTTCATTCTCATATGCAACCCGAACTCCAGAGTAACTTCGAAGAAGTCTCTGCAAAACTTGCTTGAAATTGGAGATGCTATCGGACCCGAATTATCACATCGAGCATATATGGCGCTCTACATAAAGAACACTGCGGCACCTAGGGTTATACAATTCAAGTGGGCAATAATAAATTAATTAAAGTACAGTATTTAATTTATATTCAAAAGAAATTCAAAAGAGATAGAACCTCCACTAGTAAGATGGAACATACAAAGACACACAATATGGTACAAACTTGCAATGAACTGTCTTCATAAAGCTTAAACAATATATTTCATCCGAACAATTTAATTTATTAAATGTAACTGTTATCTTTTAAATAAACTCCCTTACGTCAAATCGGCTGAATCGGGGAACATAGATTAAGTTTTAGTGCAAGTACAAACAAAGGTACAAGATTAGAATAAAAAATATAGAATTTAAGCTAACAAAAACAAAATATCCAAAACAAGTCTACGTTATATTAGACCTATATTGAAAAAAATGTAAACTTTTCAAAAATTCGGCCAAATTCGGCCAAATATAGTTTGGCCGTGACTTTCCAAATGCTACGGCCAGGCAAATTTTTATACGGCCAGATTTGAGGAATCTGGCCGTCAAAAAGGCCAAATGGCAACCCTGATGCAGACCGCTGGCCGTGACCAGCATGACGTAATTTTTAGGATGCCGTATTTGGCAATAGGGTGAATGTTATGACGGAAGGTCAACCAATCAAACGGTTCTCTTTTTGGTGCCACAAATGTAGAGAGAAGTCGGGAAGTTGGGACATGGTACCGTACGTGCAGGTGTGTGGAATATTGTGGTACATTGTTAATGGAGGAAAAGAAAACACCAACCAAAACGCCAAAAAAGCTGTAATCCAGAGAATTTTTTGTTCTGCGCACCAGATCGAGTGCGTGGAAAAGCTGCAGTCTAGAAAGTATTTGGTTTGCGAACCGCCTTAGGTTCACGCGAGGCTCAGTATTTTAAAGACTAGAACATTTATCAGCCCACCACTAGGCCTAGGCCGAGGGAAAAGCTGTCATGCTCTCGCAACTGCGACACAAAATTCAAGACAATGTATACCTGGATAAGCTATGGGAGTTGTCGCGGGTACGTTTTAAGTATTTTTAAAAACAAGCGAATGTCACCAAAAAGAGGAGCAGCCCGTCTGTATTCCAAAGAGCAAAGAGAAATTTGATTAGCGCGGCGAAACATGAAATAACCACCTACAGCTGGTGTAGTGGACGGGACGAGCTGGGCCTATGAGATTCGTCTCTAGATAAA
>NW_022742742.1:0-900 GCF_011630105.1 Anneissia japonica | reverse complement strand
TTTCGTTTTGCAGATTGGGCCGATGTCGATCTGGAGAGCATGAAGCTTTGCAGCAGTACGATTGTAGCAAACCTCACGGAATGCGCGACGGTAAAAGCCGTGGCCCAGTGCTTTCCGAGTTTGTTTGTCGGACAATCGGTTGCGTCGATCTTGGTAGAGCTGAGATCGAGAAGATTCTCGTAGCAGGAATTCATCGAGTTGCAGTCGAATAGATCCCGACCGTCAAAAACGCACGGACCGAGCCGGTAGATTAAAACGTTACGTATCAGATCAACCGTTGCCATCGCGACGCTGGTGATGGTCGCCGCCTTCCACACGTTTTCTATCGATTTGTATCTCGATAGTACAGCCGCCAAAACGAAAGGATACACCACGTACTCCGAGGACAGCGGGTAAACGACCGCTCCAGACAGAACGTCTACCATGATCGTTGCAGCGACCACCGGCAACCCCAACGTTTTGTACCACGTCCAGTCGCTGCCGATGCGGCGGTGGTGGCGGCCGCCAACCTTCGTACGATCGGCGATGTGCATCAACACGGGAACGATGCCTGTTGGAAAGTAGACGAAAGCAAACTGGACGAAGTAGTAAATGGAGCCCGCAGTATGGCCGAGCTCGACGATTGGGCAACGATGCTGATCCGATTCCCATTTTAACGCGTCCGAAAAGGCTTGCCTGCAACCGTGTCCCCCCGATGAACACGCCTCCACCGGATCCCTGTAGGCTACACCGCACGGCCCGATCAGGAACTTCAAGTTGGAGAGAAAAGACACGTTCGCCGCTATGCACAGGGTCAGTCTGCATGCCGATATCAGCTTGGTGGTGGAACGGCCGGGCACGAATATGGCGTACAGGCAGACGGGCACGAATATCCCTTTCCAATCGACGACCGGGTGGACG
>NW_022742741.1:0-722 GCF_011630105.1 Anneissia japonica | reverse complement strand
ATCGGATACGAACGCGAAGTGAAAGAGCTGGAGTTGATCATGCTGATGGCAATAGAAATGTTCAGAATCGCTTTCGATCCGGACGTCGGTTCCGAATACGAACGGCACGAGAGTCCGCAGAGGCGGTGGATAGTGCAGAGCATTCGAAACACGGTGCTGCAGTTGCTGACCAACACGTACGACCAACCTATGTGGCATTCTTTCGCGGCTTCCCCCCTGGCCGTGATGGTCGCCAAGATCCAGTGCAGCGTTCGCAACAGCGAAGAAGAAGTGGGACCTACCAAGATCGCGTACGTCACCGGTCCGCGCGGTCACGCCACCGACACGCTGAGGAGATTATGCGAAAAGAGACGCGCAGCACGCCGCATACCTCCGGTCAGACTCACCTGTCTTACATCGCCGTCGCCCATCAGCGCACCGGCCACGATTCCGATACCGCTTACGTCCGACGGAGTCGGATCGACGGCAACCAGCAACCCGGAAGCGAAGCCGTGACGTTGATCCGAACGGCGTTCGTCCGAGAACAGCCTGTTAAGAAGACGTCCGGAAAAGAGACGCTCCGCCAGAGAGGAATGCGAGCCGACGGGAATGCCCATGCACTCCAGTTCGTAGCTGCCGTGCGCTATCAGGTTCATCATCTGCTGGACGACGTTACCATCGCTTCCGTCTATGTGTTCGGGCACCAGATGCCTCCGATGGGCGCATACGGTTCTGACGCCTTT
>NW_022742740.1:0-1141 GCF_011630105.1 Anneissia japonica | reverse complement strand
ACCTGTATCCATGTAGTCTTGAAATGTGAGTTCTAATGGGTTGATGGGTGTGAGGTGAAGTTGAGGGGGGGGGGGAGGCTCGTCGATGATCAATTGAGGGGGGCTAATAATAAGGTGATTTTTAACTACTTTTTTTGGCATAGGGACAAGCTATAATTTTGATGCAATAAATACTCATTGCGAAGATATACATTTTAAATGGAACCACCTTAAGGTTACTCCGTTTTTTTCGTAATTTATTATCGTAAAAAGAAATTACCGTAAAAAGAAGGCTAGAAGTTGAAAAGCAGATTGTTTTCGAAAGCGATAGATTGAACTCGCATATGTTCTTAAATGGAAACGTGTAGAATGTTGTAATCCCCAAATTCTCATTTACAGAATTCAATTGCTTGCAAAAAGAATTGTTGTTTTTCTTTATATCTATTTTAAGTTTTTTTTTGTATGTTGTTTTCTGATTCAATGCCGCTGCGTCGGCGACAACCTTTGTTTTTACTGTAATTGTGTTGTGTTTTGAAATGCTAAAAAAAACCCCAAAAAACTACTACTCGACCGAACGTGCACCCCCTCCCCCACACACCCTAGATACGCCACTGCCTGTATCACTGAATGGTCTAATATCATTTGGTATGAATTTTATTTCATTATTTTATATAACATAAATATACGGAAAACAGGTCAAAAACGAAACTTAAAACCAAGAAGCACAAATTGAAATTGTTGATGTTATCTATGATGACTTTAGAAATGTTAACAAAAGGATTTGTATTAGTGTCTTTGTAATAAGTACTACAATTATCGGAATCGCTGTACTGTATACTATCATAATCATTACAAGCATTATTATATTAATATTACTTGTATTATAGTATTATTATCAATATTTTTCATTATCATCGTCGTCGTCATCATTGTTTTTTTTAAACAAAAAAGTGAATAATGAGACTTAGACGTTTTTCAGACAAAAGTATTAAATGATTACAACTAACATATATGCATGTTGCAAAGGTTAAGTATCATTTGGTACTAGATTTTGATTGAATTTATTTGATATAACATAAACGTACAGAAAACAGCAAAAACACTAAACCTAAAACAAAAAAGCACAAAGTTGATGAAAATTGTAGCTCCACAAGTTTGCCAA
>NW_022742739.1:0-1002 GCF_011630105.1 Anneissia japonica | reverse complement strand
CATAAGACCTGCCAAAATGGCAGAGAACCAAATGAATGTAAAAATGAGCTAGTTATTAATATTAGACATAGTAATCGGCAGGTTCTTGATTACAAGGCTAGACCAAGTTAATTACATGTAATGCCGAAATGATAATAATAATAATAAGTATTATTATTATTACCTGTACGTTAAGGGGAACTTGGACAATGGAGGAATTAGAGAACAATTTAAAAAACGACGTTAAGGGGAAATAACGCAAAAGATAATCCCCTTGGCTAGTTATTATTTATAGGCCTAGTAATAGTATCTGTAGGTTCTTCATTACAAGCCTTAGGCCAAGGTAATTAATGCTGAAATGATTATTATTATTATTACCTGTATCTTAAGGGGAACTTAGACAATGGAGGAATTAGAGAACAATTTAAAAAAACGACGTTAAGGGGAAATAACAAAAGATATTCCCCTTGGGCGATTATTATTTATAGGCCTAGTAAATAGTACAGTATCTGTAGGTTCTTCATTACAAGGCTTAGGCCAAGGTAATTAATGCTGAAATTATTATTATTATTATTTAACATTAATTACATTACAATGATAGTTTGGACAAGTTCAATAACGCCGGAATGGTATACCGTATTATTTATTTCATAATATTTCTCTTATGCGCTCTATTTTTCAATTCATGCTTCAATTTTGTCCCATTTTACCCCCAAAATTTCAGTCCATGTCAGTATGTGAAGCGTAACTGTTGTGTCAGCCCATGACCCTAACTAGGCCTAGTTTAAGGAGGGCCCTAGGTAAGACCTCATCTCAGCCTGTAGTTAGGCCTAGATAGTATCCTCTTTCTCTGTAGCCTTTGGTATAACTTTACCCATCTACACTTTATAACAGGAGGTACCGGTACTACGCTGCTGCTGTTGTTGTAGATAATATACTAACATTTAATAACATCCAAAAGGTCACAGTTAGCTACACAGTGACGTACATCACATAAGTCCGTGAGATTTCATAGGCCTACCG
>NW_022742738.1:0-526 GCF_011630105.1 Anneissia japonica | reverse complement strand
TGGATAACACTAGACAGAAAGTAGAATGTTTATAATATTATTACACTATTAATTTTTAGTATTAACTGTGCAATCAATAATTTTATGATGTAGAAATTCACAAGTCAGTGTAAAGGTAGTCGTGGACATTTTATACTTGCTTGATGATAGTAGGTCTTTGAAAAGCTCTTTCAATTTTTATGCTTTCTTGCTTGATAATATATCATTTATCTGGTCTAGCATACTATATTTTATTTTATGCCTGCAAGCAAGAGGTCTGGGCGCTAATGCACTTTAGTACTGTAACACTTCTATCTTCAAAACTTGTCTTTTTACCTACTGTGTGCTCCTAACAATATCTTACGATGTTTCTTCATTCAGATTCTGCTTAATAACATCGGATTTTAGCATTTTATTACTAAAAACCACGGCTTTTAACGCCTAATATGGCTCCATCCGTCATCTCCAATGACGAATTGGCGATCGAGCCTAATGCTGTTGCCAGAATTCAAACTTTATGATTTGGTGTTGCCAGAATTAGTAAATC
>NW_022742737.1:0-1757 GCF_011630105.1 Anneissia japonica | reverse complement strand
GGGGGGGGGGGGGGGGTGGCGCCACCCCTGGTTGAAACATCCTATAATGTGAACGTGTTGACATACCTTCTCGATTGTAAATTTTCACACCATAAATCAAGGAGGGTTTTTGTAGATCTACCATCCACCAATTTTCAGCTTCATTCTCTAGATGTAAGAAAAAATTATTATTGTTATTATTATTATTATTATTATTATTATTATTATTATTATTATTATTATTATTATTGTTGTTGTTGTTGTTGTTGTTGTTGTTACTGTTATTGTTGTGTTGTCGTTAATATGGTGTTGTTTTTAGTTAAACTAAAGAATTCTAATACATCATTATAGGCATACACGTTTCTAACAAAACATGCAGCTCACTTCAAAAGTGAGTGTAGGCCTACTTACGAGTGTGTGTACAACTTTTTTGTCCGTAGTCGGTATCAGTATTTCCATCAACTGCTCTTCCCGGGACTCCATCCCATCCAATAGAACTCTGCTTAGCAGGACGTCCGGCACTCAACAAGTCTATGAAAATGACAGCGAGTGTACTACGTGAAATATTATATAGTACCACCAATTCCAAACTATTGCAATTGGCTGGAAATGAATATTACTGTTCTTGTAATTTAGACTATGATGTAAAATGCTTTATAAATGTTGTTTGAATCGTTAGTCACGCCGTTCTATATTGGGAAGAGTTTGTTTTTTCAAGCCCGCTTCGGTGAGCGTGCTGTATTGAAATTAAATAGTTTGCAGGATCAACATTCAATCCTGGTGCTTAAAAAAAGCTTCTTCAGAACAAAAAGTTTTGTAAATAAAGATAAATGGCAATCTCGCCCCAAAATTATTGAGTGCTCTACCTCTTAACATCTGAATAATTTTAAATAGTACATATGATTTTGCATCGTGACACCATCTTCTGATTGTATCTGATTGTATCGTTAGGAAATTGTTAAAATCTCTGAATTTTCCCCTCCATACATGCAGATTGTTGTGTTACTGCATTTTGTGATTTTTGTTGTGAATTTGGAGTTGGAGTTATTTATGACTTTCTTATTTGTAGGCCTACCATCAATCATTGTACTTCATTCATTCATTTATTCATTCATCCATTTATAATAACAATTTTATATCCAGACACCTCGACCGCACAATTATAAACAGCAATCTTGCCCTATACATTATAGAATACTCTGCCGCTTAATAGTGTCGTACGAATTGTAGCAAAATCAAAGGTTGTATATTTTCTAAAAAATGGATATCTTGTAAAATAGTCATCACTGAATATAAAAAAGTATGTGCAACATTTTTTTTATGCGGAAGTGGGTAGCCAACAATTTAAAAATGGCCGCCATTTTTAAACCTTTTATTACCAATAATTGTACTTTAACGATATTAAAAGATTCTAATATACTAAATATTATTTCACATAAGTGACAATAAATATAAAATAACATTTTACCTCAAATGTCCAAAGTTTAAATCCAAAATGGACTCCTTTTTAATTATTTTAGCTATATTTGGCATGTATGTAATTCAGTTAATTACTTAATTAGTCCTTGTCTATTGTGCAACATATCCTATTTAAAAAATACAGCCAAAAAAAAAAAAACACAAAAAAAAAACAAAACAAAGTTTGCTGGACTATAACATCTGAATAATAATGATAGTAAATAGGATTTGTATCATGATATCACCTTCTTTAAATAACTTTAATAAATTGTTGAAAATCTCTTTCCTTTTTTTGTACATCCCGTTAAGTTTTTTTTTTT
>NW_022742736.1:0-743 GCF_011630105.1 Anneissia japonica | reverse complement strand
ATTTTACTAGCCCTCTTTGTGATGACATAGATATTTCGGAAATGATAAATAATAAAAAAAAAAAACAACACTGGCTCAAATTCGTTTACATTCGGTGGCGGAGGTAGCAAGCCGAACCAACTATATTGAATGCTGTTTACACTCACAATTTCAGAGTCATAGATAGTACAATGATTAAAACGGCAGAGCAAGCCAAAATCGTCTCAATTCACATCACATGAGACATTTTTTTTCCAATGTGGTATCCATTCCTTTTCGATATCTGCGTAAATTTTAGAACAGGCTATTTTTGCTCTCCTTTAGATGTTTTCTTCAACGCAGATCTAGGGCATAGGCCTAAATGGTGAATCCCCACCAATTTCAACATGTTTGTGAAAAGTAAACAACTTCATCATTATAAAAATTGTATTTTCAATTTTTTTGGTGGATTTTATTAAATGTGTATAAACTTAAAAAAGAATGTATTTCAATTATTGAATCAATATTCTGACCTTAAATTCCGATGTTGAGTCTAGGCCTATTCTAACCTACTCAGTAAGTATACTAATCAAGGAGGTTCTGATCATCACTGCATGTGATTGCACATGTGCAACCACTGTGCAGTGTATACTAAGAAGTTCAAATGGGAAACTAATTTTTCGTATCATATGACATACCACGATGTTAAATTATCATCATTCAATGTATTTGAATCGATATTAGGCCTACAGGAAAATAGTTTGTTAATAAAACATTGATAAACA
>NW_022742735.1:0-1661 GCF_011630105.1 Anneissia japonica | reverse complement strand
ACTACTATAACTAGTTATCGGGTTGAATTTGTATGTCTAACCGATATTTACTATTAGAATATAGACTATAAGTATATTAAAACAACTTAAATCAAGTGGTTCATCATTCAAAGATGGTCGTTTTCGCAAAAAAAAATCGATGGACGTGTCGGGGGCATCAAATTAATGATTTTTTCTGCTATCGGATAGGATTTAATCAATGATTTAATTACTGAAGAAACTTGGCAAAAGACCGTAAAAATGGTATGATGTGTTTTAATTTTGTTTATGTTCCTTACTCTATACAGGACTGTTTAAATCGCTATGTTATCTATTTCCAACCCATCTATAAACAAAATACTTGGCTAAGCATTGTAAGTAAAATCAGTTTTCAGAGATGCTGTTGTTCATAGTTTAGGCATAGGCCTATTTGCATACGTCGGTGTAGTTTGAATGTAGAATTACCGTTGTCTTCACCATCACCATCGTAATTATTATCACCATCATCATTAATGTATTATTATCATCAACAGCAACATCATCTTCTTCATCATCATCGTTGTTTTCATCATCATCATTGTTATTATCATCAACATCATCTTATTCATCATCAACAACTATTATAATTTCTATTAACAAGACTTTTTCTGATGCGAGTTATACAACGTACAAAAATATAACTGAACTCACAAATATCCTTACATACTTTTATTGAACTAATTCACATTTGTAACATATACACATGCGTGTTGATATTTTTTTAATTTTTTACATTACCTGTATATCAATGTCCACTTTCAGAATCACTCAACAATAACATATATTTCAGGAGTATTTTATACTACTACTAATAAAAACTAAATAATTTTATTAATACATTATTTTAATTGCAAGCAATAATAGTTACACATGTAGCACTTTGATGTATTGCGTCATATCATTGCACCACTCGGCTCTTGTACTTTTACATAAATATTGTTCACAAGTTGATTAAAGATTTGTTTATCAAATGATCTGTAGAATACATCATAATATAATCATATACGTAATCTAAAACATAATAAATGCATCGACTGTTAACAATAGGCAAATATTGCGTTAGGCATATACTACTGCATTCAGTGTGTGAATTAGTATCCTTCCGCTGAATATACTTGACCACTTATGTTGCTCAGTATGTAAATTGGTGTTCTTGCGCCAGCTAGAAAAAGAAACATAATAAAAATTCCTGTTTAATGATTGTCAACAAAAATTCGAAAAATTATGGGTGAACGTGAAACTAAACCATATGAAAACATTTAAATACATTTAAAATTTAAAAATACAAAAATTCATTCAAAAATTTAAAAAAAATTGGAAAACAAATTCATGGATACAAATTTATTTGTCGTATTGTTGACTTATTATTGGATCTAATTGAATGTTGTTTTATACGTTTATCAATTATTACATTAATTTTAATTTAATTAATGTTGAACTCACCGAAATTTTGCACCATTCTTATTCGTCCATCTTGATCATATACACGCATACGTCCAGTCATGTTTTTCAGGATCCTGGTTCTGTTAGCATTGAGAGGGCAATGAAGCTTGCTGCTAAATTGTTCTGGAATTGACATTCTATATTTGTTGTGTGATACCAATTGTGGACTGCAACTGTCAGGCGAACAAGATCCGTTTAGC
>NW_022742734.1:514-2873 GCF_011630105.1 Anneissia japonica | reverse complement strand
ATATACATATTTATACAAAAAAATTCATACATATTTATTTACATTGCACATGAAATGATATAACAAATATATATTTTATTGTCTATTTATTTTTTTATTTTATAAACATGATCAGCAGCCAGCGCAGACTATTCGAAGTTACTGCTTTCATGAAGTAGGTGGTGAACATACGTGAAGTGGTGAACTGCGCTTCAGTGCACGTGTTTGCACCTATAAATAGCTAGTCGTCTATTTTAGCATCTGACCTACATTTGTCTTTGCAATAATTTAACAAAAATCACAAACCTTGTTTCATCTTCGCCTTAAGAGTACCGTGGCAATAAATATGTGGAAACATTTCTTTCCATAACTATACTCCAGTTATGCAACTAAAGAAATAGGCCTAGCAAGTTGGGTGATTTTCTCGGACTTATGAATGTAACAGAAGCATGAAAAGGCTTTTAAAATGTACCGCATGCAATTATCAATGTATTGATAATTTTATATGGAAAATATAAATATGGAAAAACATATTTTCTTTACAATATTATTATAACATGATCAGAACATTTATGGTAAATGGAAACGTAACAGACAAGAAAAAAAAACGTATGCGAAACTAATCTATTGACTATACTTATTCCATAGATTTTTATTTGATTCAAGCATTAATAAAAATTATATCAATATATATCAAGGACCAAAAAACGTATCTCAAACTCGGTCAACTTCGTAACATCTGCGTTGTTTCTGTAAAAAAGAAAAATAGCACCAAGTTATACAGTAATATAGTAAAAATAACAAACTTTAATACTAATCAAAATAATTGTTAATAAACTAATGTTACAGTAATTTAAATGACAAATTTGGCTGGTTTTTCCAGATACAATGTAAAAAAAAAAATAATAATAATAACAATAATAATCATAATAATAATAATATATAACATCATATCATATTTTAGTATTTATTTTAATTGCTGTATCTGTTATGTAGTAGAAAGCGTAGGATTCATAAAACGAAAATAAACACAATAACAAACTTTAATACTAATAAAAATAATTGTTAATAAACTAATGTTAATGACAAATTGGCTTGTTTTTTCCAGATACAATGTAAATAAATAACAATAATATAATAATAATAATAATAATAATAATAATAATAATAGTAATAATAATAATAATAATAATAATAATAATAATAATATATAACATCATATCATATTTTAGTATTTATTTTATTTGCTGTATTTGTTATGTAGTAGAAAGAGTATGATTCATAACAAAACGAAAATAAAAACCGTCAGTTATTATTAATTGATAGTTTAGTAATAATAGTATTAATTTTACTTGCTTTTAAGTAGCCTGTTGTTACTTATTAGAAATAAAACAAAACATAAATAAAAAAAATATGATAAACCGATTGACGAACTTGCAATGATAATTAGGCCTAGTTATATTAAATTTAGCGTTTCGAAACTCCATTGGCGCTCCATGTATTTGTTGAAAACAAACCGCGACCGAAACGAAGCGCGACCAAAATGATATATTTCGGACGGTTTTTTTTTGTTTTCGTTTTGTTATGAATCCTATGCTTTCTACTACATAACAAATACAGCAAATAAAATAAATATTAAAATATGATATGATGTTATATTATTATTATTATTATTATTATTATTATTATTATTATTGTTATTATTATTATTATTATTATTATTATTATATTATTATTTTTATTTATTTACATTATATCTGGAAAAACCAGCCAATTTGTCATTTAAATTACTGTAACATTAGTTTATTAACAATTTTTTTATTATATGTTATTGTTACTATATTACTGCATAACTTTGTGCTATTTTTCTTTTTTTACAGAAACAACGCAGATGTTACGAAGCTGACCGAGTTTGACATACGTTTTTTTTGTTTCTTGCTATATATATATTGATATAATTTTTATTAATGCTTGAATCAAATAAAAATCTATGGAATAAGTATAGTCAATAGATTAGTTTCGAAGTCTGCTACGTTTCCATTTACCATAAATGTTCTGATCATGTTATAATAATATTGTAAAGGAAATATGTATTTCTATATTTATATTTTCCATATAAAATTATCAATACATTTATAATTGCATGCGGTAAATTTTAAAAGCCTTTTCATGCTTCTGTTACATTCATAAGCCCGAGAAAATCGCTCACTTGCTAGGACTATTTCTTTAGTTGCATAACTGGAGTATAATATTAGGAAGTGGAAAAATCTGTATTAAAGATGGTTAAAAAAGGTTCCATCGATCCCAAAATTGGACCCCATCTCATCCAGGTCGATCCGGCACCAGGACGATTCTATGTCCTACCCAAAATCCACAAAGC
>NW_022742734.1:0-479 GCF_011630105.1 Anneissia japonica | reverse complement strand
TACAGAAAAAATCTCTGAATATGTGGATGACTTATTGAGACCATATGTTGTTGCTCTCCCCTCGTACATTCAGGACTCCACGGACTTTATCCGCAAAATTAACCAAATTTCAAATTTACCTAATAATTCTGTTCTGGCTACACTTGATGTTTCGTCATTATATACTAATATCCCTCATGAAGAAGGTGTTAATGCGTGCATTTCAAATTACAAGCAAATTCGGGGCAAAACCCCATCTAAATCACATCTCCGTGAACTTATCATGCTGATTCTGACTGCAATAATAACTTTGTTTTCGGCGAAGGTCATTACCTTCAAATTCATGGCACAGCGATGGGCACCAAAATGGCTCCATCTTTTGCTAACTTATTTATGGGACAATTTGAGGCCAATTTCCTGTCCCTACAGCCCAAAAAACCAGATGTTTGGTTTCGTTACATCGATGATATCTTCATGATCTGGACCCATGGTGAAGATAG
>NW_022742733.1:209525-212059 GCF_011630105.1 Anneissia japonica | reverse complement strand
GGATGGAAAGGAAATGTGTCAACAAATTATACAATGTATTATAGTCAAGGAAGGTAAGTTGAAATGATGATGATGATGCTACTTCTGCTGCTGCTGCTGATAATGATGATGATGATAATGACGATGCTGATGCTGCGATGATAATGATCATGGTAATGATATTTCTATGCACCTGAAAAAAGGAGATTTTTGTTGAAGAGATATGCTAATATCATCACGACATCAGGTGTAGGCCTAAAGTATATTCAAGATCTTTTATTGGCTTTTCTTCCCAGCACCAGCTTAAAAGTCAATTTTTACTACTGCTGATTTTATCTATGCTTCTATTCTGTTTCATATTTTCTTACACAAGGTTTTTCTGTCCAGCACTTATGCTCACTGCTTGGTTCTTCTTCAAACACTGTCCAAGTAAATGACCTTATCAAATATGTGCATATTAAAATATGACGTCATTATTTAACATTAATGGATGGACAATGTATTTTATGTTAAAGATGTATTGTCCCATGCTAAATACCAAAAAATCATAAAAAATATATTTTTTTTAAATTAACTTGCACATTTTGAAGTAACGAAAAAGTTATCAACTTGAACACAGAAATTATTGTATTTGAAAAATGTCTAATCATCAGCTTACAGCGAAAAATGATAGAAACACTTCCATTCACTGGAAGTATTTTATATTTTTATTATAATTTTTTGGTTTAAAAATCAGGGTACACATTTTTTTAATTCAATAATTTGTATGCACAAGTTAATAATTTGTTTGCTATTGCAATAATAATGAGCAAGTTTACTTCTAAACTATTTTTTATGATTTTTTGACATTAGCAAGGGACAATACATCTTTAATGCAATTTTAATTTTCAAAAGCGTTTTAAATTAGCTGCAACTATGTTAAATGTAAAGTTACAGTGATATGCATAAACAGTTTTCTCCCTGCAGCTAATTTATAGCTTTAAAATATCTCCATTTCGTGAGCTCAAAAATTCAGTGGTATGAAAAAAAATACTTGGGGTGGGAGGTTCTACGCCTACATCGTATAGGTTCCTGTTGTTCTGTATTGTGTACTTTCAGGTTCAAATCCTGTGAGAGGTAACTTTTATGTCCTTCGTTAAAGAGCTGCTTGGTACGATCATAACATCATTCTCATATTCGAGCACTGTAGTTACTATTTATCTCTTTGTTAATATAGACAGATAAAATCAAATAGTGGTAGAAACAGCACTCGAAGAAACAATGATTGAAAGATCGTACTGGCATAGCTTATCCTCGAAAACCTTCCTTATGGATTGTTCAGAAAAATGCTCCTCGCAGAAACTGAACCACTGATAACTCACTGTCATAGGGAGTGTCTTGCCACACAAGCCCCTGATTGTACTGTATGTAAACACAATCCAACCAAGGACAATTTTCGAACAGATATACGCCCTCACAACGTGGGGCGAAGGCCAGGACAACTAATGACTGAATTTGAACCAGGATTCGCCCAACGGGGAATCTGAGGTCCCCGACGAGAAGGTGGGGGGGGGATGAATCCGACAAGAACAAAGTGAGCTTGGTCGGGCGTTGCTCAAACTATATTGAGAGTGGTCCAGGGGCGAAAGCCCCGAAAAGTGTGACAATTTATGGGCTCAAAATGCTTATGTAATCGATGTTAGGGTCTACTAATATGTAGAAAATACATATAATGATGATGGTGATGATGATGATGATGGTGATGATGATGATCATGTTGATAATGAGGGCAGTGTTGGTGGAGGTGGTGGTGGTGGTTGTGTTTTTGCGTGAAGATGGTGCTGACATTAATTAGGATATCTAATGGTTTTTAAAGGGATGATCCATTATTTTATATGTGAGTATTTGTATTTTTATAGAGGATACTGTTCAGATAAGTACAAACGGTGCACAGCAGATAAGTCAGAGAACGAATTTTTCGAATGCTGCCCACAAAATCTTCATCCGGTTACTCCTATTTACGTGAAGATAAATTATGAAAACAAATATATGCATGTGAACGGTATATTCTATTGGTTGAGAGCTCAGACTATAGGTAAGCAAATGTCAACAACACTGGTTAGCTACACTGCTAAAGATAATGAGTGTGATGACGATAGCCTTAATAATAACACTAATTTAATAACACTTAGGCCTTTTTAATATACATTAAAATATTAATATACAACATTATAATAAAGATAAACTCTAAACAGTCTTGTGTAATATATATATATATATATATATATATGACCTATATATATATATTTATATATATATATATATATATATTTATATATTTATATATATATGTGTGTGTGTGTACATACATACAAATAGATTAATAATAAACAGTGCTCAGATAGGAAGATGATATCATTATCAAACAGCCTTTCAGCGAAAAGTCCCTATAATTCAGTTCTATGAAAGTGTTTCTGAGGAGATTCGAACCTGCAACCTCTCGCTATCAATGCGAGTGTCATACTGTCACCTATGAAATGCACAAATTAATATGAAAGTCACAGATGAACAATTTG
>NW_022742733.1:207377-209115 GCF_011630105.1 Anneissia japonica | reverse complement strand
TAAAACGTTTCATTACCGACCAGATTGGAATTTTGGTCCTTGTGTGTGCTTCTCCGGATCATTGTTATGCAATTGAATTGTTCAGAGTTCAAATATAGGCATAAATGAAATGGATGTTGAATGTATAATATAAAAGATACCTATACGGGCCCTAAAATCCTTAATGACCTTTATTCTTATGTTTTTCTAATAGCCATACCCAATCCACTCAAGAGTTTCACCTATCAGCTTCTAGATGATACAACAGTTCAGTTTAAGTTTGAGGATCCTGAAGACTGGAATTTTGATAAACACATTTTATTGAATAAACGAATTTGTCAGGAATCGCCAGTTGAAGAAGGTGCAAAATGCAAAACTAAAACGTTTCAGGACAGACAAGAAAATACATGGACAATATCTGGACTCAGTTATGATACACAATACATTTATACGGCTCAATGTTACCATATTGAAGGCAGATGGAGTGAAGAAAAAAACATCACTTTCCACACTGGAGGTACAGGTAAGAGCAAAATGTACACACAATAAATGATGAGAATTTAACAGAAACAAAGACAATAATTGAATAGAAGAAAAATTATTATTTAATTAAAACAATAGTTGAAATGTTGAGGGCGCTAATAATTTTTATACCGGCGGAAGGTTGTTGTTTTTCGGTCATGGCTGTTGACCGGGTTTTTTTTTTTTAAATAAAGAAACAAAACAAAGTTTAAATGCGATTGTGTTCCTTTATGACAGTGAGCAGTACTAAAATATTGGAAAGCGTCAATCCAAATGGTAGCAGAGCGAGGTTAAACCGTAAGTTAATCCTGAAAACTCTCACTGTTCGTCCGAACTTAGGCCTAATAAATGCTAGCCTAAGACTAGGATATGTGAAAATAACGTTACGGTCCAGCAACAAACAGCGTTGAGACAACCTGAATAATTATTATACCCTGCAGCGCGGTGCTGCTATTAGCATCAGCGAGTCGGCTGTTCCAGCTAATTCTAGAACATTAGAAACACTGCGAGTGAATAATTATAACACTTTGGATGTAAAGGCCTATGATGAGCGTCGTACGATTATGCTAGTATATTGAACATTAAATAAACAACGACGAATAAAGAATAAAAAGTGTAGTGAACTTTACATAATAATTCCAATTCTGTAAACATTGTGTTGTGATGTGATATTAAACATTAGCAATGGCAGAGGAAATAAATAAATTAATAATAACACGTAGAAACAGAAAAGATGCTCTGACCAGAGCATTATCGGGGATTGCGAACTTGTTGAAAGAAGGTGTTTATGAAAAAATAGAGGTAGAAAGCAGAATCTTAATGTCTCGACAAATGTATGCAACAATTGAAGAAGCGCATGGAGAGTTGATTAACCTAATAGAAAATGAGGATGATTATTTAAAAGAAGAAGAATGGATGGAAAATTGTCAAACAGAATATATGTCAGCGATACAGGAATTGAAGATCCGAATAAAATTTAAAGAGAAAGAGAATAATGAAACTGACAATGGAAACACCAGTATCAATAAGGACACCGTGAACCCAAGTAATGGTAGCAACAATGAAAATACCAGTATAAACAGTGATACCATGAACCTAAGTAATGGCAGTAGCAATGAAAACACCAGTATTAACAGTGATGCCTTGAGCCCAAGTAATGGCAGTAGCAATGGAAACACCAGTACTACTAATAGTGATAAAGGGACTAAAGATAATGTAGTGAGTAATGACATAGCAC
>NW_022742733.1:198122-207328 GCF_011630105.1 Anneissia japonica | reverse complement strand
TTTCATAGCTGTACGAAGCCAGAGAGAAATTATGATAAATGTGTATGTTGTAAAGGTATCCATAGGTTGTGGGAATGCCATGAGTTCAAAGATAAACATGTAGATGATCGATGGAATCTAGCCAGCAAAGAAAAATTGTGCTTCAAGTGTTTAGGTAATCACATGTCTAAGACTTGTACACGAATAATGTCATGCGGTATTAATGGTTGTCAAAGCGACCATAATAGCTGTCTCTTATACACATCTAGATGTGTATAAGAGACAGCTGACAATGAAAACACCAGTATAAACAGTGACACCATGAACCTAAGTAATGGCAGTAGCAATGAAAACACCAGTATTAACAGTGATGCCTTGAGCCCAAGTAATGGCAGTAGCAATGGAAACACCAGTACTACTAATAGTGATAAAGGGACTAAAGATAATGTAGTGAGTAATGACATAGCCCTGAGACTGGCTTTGGTTAGTGATTTCAATGGGGAACCAGATAATTATTGGGCATTTATGTCCAATTTCGAAACAAATATCGCAGCTAGGTTAAGTAATGATAGTTCCAAATTACAGTACTTGCTGCAGTTATGTAAAGGAAAGGCTAGGGCATGTATTGAAAGTACTGTGTTGTTGGGTCCTGAAGGTTACCATCAGGCATTAGAAATCATGAGAAAACAATTTGGCCAACCCCATTTGGTACTGAATGCTTTAATTGGTAATCTTTTGAATAGGAAACCTTTAAATGGAGGAGACCATGAAGGGTTATGGTTGCTGGTGGGAGACATGAAAAAGTTTCACATAACATTAACTAAAATGGGTTATACAAATGACTTAAATAGCACGTCAAACTTACTCAAAGTTCAGGGGTTATTACCAAAATTCCTACAGATTAAGGTGGGCCAATGTTGCCCATGAGATACTTTAGAAACGAGAACCCACCTTCCAAGATATGTTAAAATTTGTAGAAGGTCAGGCAGAAGTTAATAGCACTATGTTTGGGCGCCATGTAGAGGTAAATCAAAAGGTAAAAGATAAATCGGTTGAGGTTAAAAATAAAAGAGTCTTTCATAGCTGTACGAAGCCAGAGAGAAATTATGATAAATGTGTGTGTTGTAAAGGTATTCATAGGTTGTGGGAATGCTATGAGTTCAAAGATAAACATGTAGATGATCGATGGAATCTAGCCAGCAAAGAAAAATTGTGCTTCAAGTGTTTAGGTAATCACATGTCTAAGACTTGTACACGAATAATGTCATGCGGTATTAATGGTTGTCAAAGCGACCATAATAGATTGTTACATAGGACAAGAAATAATGATAAACGTGTAGGAAATTCTAAGGTTCTCATAGAAGGGGAGGAACAAGTACCGGGAGTCAGGCAAATAAGCCTATCACGATGTTAAATCAAAGTCATTCAGTTGCCTTACGTACTATACCTATAATAGTAAGCAAAGGTTGTAAACATATGCAGGTAAATGCTTTGTTAGATGATGGTAGTACGCAAACGTACATAAATACAGACCTGTGTCGGGAGTTGGGGCTCCATGGGGAAAGTGAAGAAATAGTTGTTAGTTTGTTGAATGGTAAAGAAGAAAGGTTTATTACAAGGCCAGTTACATTTAGTGTATCATCAGTAATGTGTGCGTTCCTTCTTAAACCAAGTTTGGCAATTAAACATAGAGGATGATTGGAGACTGGATCCAAAATGGTATTCAAGTTGGTCCAGACTGATTAGAATAGCAGCTTATATTCATAAGCTCATAACAAATTGTCGATCCAACAAAAATGACAGGGTCTATGGGCGGTTGGAGCATAAAGAGATCCAGTATGCGCAACTGAGCATAATACGAAAGGCGCAACAAGAATCATTCCCAAATGACATAAGGAACTTAAAGGAAAATGGTGTTGTTGGATCTAACAGTGTATTGGGTACATTAACACCTACAGTAGACGAAGACGGAGTATTGCGCATGACATGACGTTTAAGTTTGGTTGAAGCCTTGCCACATGACGTCAGATACCCAATCATATTGCCTAGAAAGTATCCAGTCACTAAACTTATTGTAAAGAAGTATCATGACTTGGGTAAACATGTAGCTGGAACAAATCATATAATAAATTGGGATAATATTATTATCACTGTTATCGGAAAGATATTGGATAATTCATCAGAGAAGAAGTCCGAGATTGTGAGAGGAACTGCGTGGGATGTAAGCGACGAACGGCAAAAATAGGCGAACAAATCATGTCTCCACTTCCTGAAATTAAGAATAAGATGGATAGTTTAAAGGCGTTTACCCGAGTGGCAGTGGATTATGCAGGACCATTTCTGACAATTCAAGGCAGAGGTAAGGTCAGAACAAAGAGATATTTGTGTCTATTCACTTGTTTGGCAACTAGAGCTGTCCATTTGGAGATAGCTTACGGATTGGACACTGATACATTCCTAAACGCATTTTATCGTTTTGTGAGTCGGAGTGGCCAGCCAAAAAAGATTTTATCTGACAATGGGACAAATTTCGTAGGAGCGAATAGGGAGTTAAAAGAATTAATTAAGTTGTTAGACCACAAGAAAATACAAACAGCAACAGTGGAAAAAGTATTAAGTGGAGGTTTATACCACCGTTGACTCCTCATTTTGGTGGCGCTCATGAGAGCTTAATAAAGTCTGCGAAGAAATCAATTTATGCAATACCTTCCTTCTTTTTTTTATATGTAAGAAGACTACAGTATGCCTTTCATATTATATTTATACAGTTGAGATGTGTATAAGAGACAGGGAGCGAATAGGGAGTTAAAAGAATTAATTAAGTTGTTAGACCACAAGAAAATACAAACAGCAACAGTGGAAAAAGGTATTAAGTGGAGGTTTATACCACCGTTGACTCCTCATTTTGGCGGCGCTCATGAGAGCTTAATAAAGTCTGCGAAGAAAGCAATTTATGCAATACTTAAAAATGCAGACATCACTGATGAAGAATTGCACTCGGCATTTGTAGGCGCAGAAGGAATTATGAATTCGCGACCATTGACATACCAAACTGCTTCAGGGAAAGATGCTTTACTATTAACTCCTAATCACTTCCTGCATGGGCAGATGGGTGGAATGTTTGCCTCGGAGGAGATCTTGGATACAACTAAATTTAGCCCACAGAAAAGGTGGCGTCGTGTTCAAGAGCTGATGAGGCATTTCTGGAACAGGTGGTTGGCTACCTGCATTGAATAAGAGAAATAAGTGGAAGGAGATGAAACGAGACATAGACGTAAATGATGTTGTTTTGGTAGTCGAGAAGGAAACTACGCGCGGCCGGCGGCCATTAGGTAGAGTAGTAGAAGTTTTCCCAAGACCAGACGGTCATGTTAGGGTAGTTAAGGTTAAAACTGCTAATGGAGAAATAGTAAGAGGGATTAACAAGGTATGTCCTTTAGAGATCATGGAATGAACAAGTGTAGGAAGATATAGTAAAAGAATTGTACCGTGGTAGCAGAAAATAAAACAAAATGGTTGGGGATACTATGGACTTGTAATTGAGTTTGTGCTATGCTCATAATTGTCGAGTTAAATTGGAAAAAAAAAAAGGGGGGGGGTGGGTATTGTTAAAATGTCTATCAACGGTCCGATGGAACATAAAGTAAACATATGATAGTAATAATTTATAGGGATCAATATTATGTACCATAATGTAAAGTAAAAAAGAAATGCATAAAGCTAGTGTGAACAAGTTTCAGTGAAATTTATTTTCATAGTCAAAGGTCATAGTAATGTATTTAATACCATAGTTCATTGGATTGTACTGGATTCATATATTTAATTCATAAAAGCAGTGTTCACAAAGTTTAAAAAGTGTTTGTACATGTATGCTATTGGTGCTTCATAAATCATGTATACCAGGTATTAAATGTTATTATTATTATACTTGTTAAACAAATACCATGATGATGTAAAATTTATGTTATGTTAAAATTAATGAGAAATGTCGACAAACTGTAGTATGTCGAAGAAGGGGAGAATGAATAGAAGAAAATTATTATTTAATTAAAACAATAGTTTAAATGTTGAGGGCGCTGATAATTTTGTATACCGGCGGAAGGTTGTTGTTTTTCGATCATGGCTGTTGACCGTTTTTTTTTTTTTTTTTTTTAATAAAGAAACAAAACAAAGTTTAAATGCGATTATGTTCCTTTATGACAGTGAGCAGTACTAAAATATTGGAAAGCGTCAATCCATTAGTAATATATTACTTTTTATAGGTCTTTATTCAGTAAGAAACGTACAATTACGAATTATATGTATACAATACATATATACTGGAGGGAATATTCCGAGCAATACGCACAAAAAAAAGATGGAAAAGGTTATACAAAACTCATTTAAAAAAACTAACATTTAGATCAAAGATAATTGTAATAGTCAATAGTTATAATAATTTTATTAGCTGTATGGTACACACAGCTCTACGTATTTAGAACAGCGAATGCATCAGTGCTCTATTATTCTTATACTGTAATATCCAACATCATTCATACATTACCACTCTAATGTTACCCGTCATCGACCTAACATCTCCACTTATTCACCCACAACTCGTTTATCCACCCATCCAATGAGGTATTAAATATTCCTTCATGCATCCATAACCCACTCACCCATTACACCAGACTACTGTCTCATATGCATCCATTTTTGTTAACATTGTTTTAGTGTGTTATAATAAGAATATTGAGTTGTAAATTATATTATGATATTGCGGTATGATAAAGTTTTTATTTTCTTTCATTGAAGCGAATTCGTCAACAACATCTATAACAGTCACAATGTTTGCATCAACTAAGAATCCGCCAGTTCAGAATGAGCCAGATCGTCAGGCTCAGTCATATCAGGCTCAGTCATATCAGTCAAGTAAAGGTAATAAACGAAAGTGTCTTTACCGTTACCCCTTGATGTATTGTTTTTGGGTCAGCGAAAGGCGGACCCCAGAAACTCACTGTTGTTTATATTGATTATGTTCCTTCCTTCCTTCTTTTTTTTATATGTAAGAAGACTACAGTATGCCTTTCATATTATATTTATACAGTTGCACTTTTTGAATTCAAACAGTCAAATCGGGGGTGGGGCAAAGGATGCACACATCCATAATCCCCTCCTTCTCATCGACCACTCGGTGGTATATCTACGGGAAAGGAGACTGGAGGCACACGCCCTCTTCCCTTTATCTTTCCAACTAAATCTCCTTCACTCTTTAGCACCCAATATCCCCCAGCCAATAGGCTTTTTGCTAACTTCATTTTCGTTTTCAGTTTCATTATATGCTATCATCATGGCAGCTGCAGGATTTGCTGTCGCAGCAACGATTGTCATTCTCTTCAGGGCTTGTCGGTGGGCGTCCAAGAAATTGTTTTGGGAAATTCCAGAACCGAATATCCCTCCTATTATTAAATATCATTGTGTAAGTGAAGATTTTATACAACTTATTTCAATATCCTAATGAATTGTTCTGAATAATAGCCAATAATAATAAAAATAATGATAATAATAATAATAATGATGATAATGATAATAATAATGATGATAATGATAAAGGTGCTCGAAATATGCTTTAATCAAGAATTAATAATTCTTCAATAGTACTTTAATAGGCCTATTTACGATAGTGTGAATGACATATTTGTTGATTAATTTATATAAATATATAATAGGTATATACCATTAATAATAACTGACGTCGTAAATGTAAAATCTGGGATTTTTTTTCAGTACAATCTTACCTATTTTTTTTTTCAATATTAGTTATAAGTTTCATTGTAAATTCTATGATATTTTAAACGAAATAATTTATGTTTTCAATTATTTAAGTATTAAACAATTCAGTGAGCCTAACGCTGGATGTAAATATAAAATAAAACAAAAGCAAATGCTAATACTATTGCGTACCTTTGGTAAGCATAGATCAGGATGGTTCATACGAGGTGACAAATATCCGTATGCCTGTAATTATGTAAATAATTTTCACACGAATTTAGGAATCTTCATTAATAATATCCTAATTAAAATCTTAAATTAGTTAATTACTAATGAAACAATAGATTGATATAAACAATGTGACCTAAAACTACAATTTATTAATAATTACATTTTTTAATTAATAAACGCAAGAATCATGCTATAGTGACTTATCATTAATTTTAATATAAGGATTACCCCATATGATTTGTTCTTTTATATCCTTTGTAAAAGTTGGATACTTTGTTCTACCACCACCGATGGAGTACCATGCCATTACGACCTTGGTGTAGAACTTTGGTAAATTTGTTAATACTATATTTTTACATAGGTTTGGCATTTCAAGCGCACTCAAATTAGGACCAATTTTATTGATATACGCAAGTGGAATTTCTTTCTAATTGGCTTCTTCTTTACTTAAAAATCATTTTACCCATGATATAAGCACCCTGTGCATATTCTGTCTCTTATACACATCTAGATGTGTATAAGAGACAGAGAATAAACAGCCTAAACAAGTAAACAGGAAGGCCAAAACTAAACTTATATATATGGGGTCCTACACAGCCCCCTACAGCCCCCTATTTCCTAGTCAATGGCTGCCAATAACTGATATATTTTCAGTGGCTAAATTTATTGTTATTAATCGTTCTAATTTATCATTATCATTTGATAAATTATTGCACTAGGACAAGCATAGTTAATTGATGGTAGACCAATAGTCTTCCATAATATGTTACCAGTGAACACGGTTAAAATCATCAAAATTGTCATTAATTGACTTTATATAAGCAATTAAGCGATTGCCTTTTTTTAATTACATATTCATAATGGGTATGTTCACTGAAGTTCTTAGATAAATACAGTAGGTTCCAAGTATTTATACAGTAATTAACTACTTATGTGATGAACTTATCACCTAGTTTCCAATGTTTGTCTTTATCTACACGTTTACCGACTACCATTAAATTGAATTTCTCATAATTATATTCCAATTTCCATTCTTTTTGTAAACTTGCTTGCAATATCAAACATCTTTGTCGTTTCATGTTTATTATCTGCAGTTAGTACCACATCGTCGGTCCATAGTAATCCCCTCCCCCATCCAAACACCACTGATTCTCACAACTAGTCCATTGTTACGAAAAAGTGTTTTGAAGCCAATTTCTGACCAGAAAAATTCGTTGCAGTATTCTTGTATTTATTAATTAAAATATACTAATAAATTGTAGTTATAGGTCACAATGTTTATATCTATCTGTTAAATAATTAGTAATTAACTAATTTAAGATATTAATTAAGATTCTATTAATTATGTGGAAGAGCGAGTAAACGTGTAGACCTCTTTCTTGGCGCGTAGTAATTGCACCTCGAAGTATTGCATCCAAGTACTTAATTATGCTGTCTAAATGTTAAGTAATACTGTATGCGCGTAATGATCTTGCTTGTCTGGGTATATAGTTTCCTGCAGTTGCTAGATGTTGAACACATCCATTGTTACTGTACGGTTTTGCCGGTTTGGCAAAGTTTACAGATGTTAATGAATTGTCAAATTGACCATTGTATCTTGCAAACAGTAACGCTATACATATCTTTAACGATGTTTGATAATATGATTTATTTATAATTGATACAAGTGTCAGTATTATCAGGGGCGGATACAGGATTTAGCAAAAGTGGGGGGGGGGGCGCCAAAGTAAAGATGGACGACAAGCCAAGGTACGAAGCACCGAGGGCAGGGGCGGATCCAACCTGCCAGAAAAGGGGGTGGGCGCGCAATCTGCGAGCGTAGGCGAGCAGCCTTAGGCTGGGGGCCAAGTGGCCGTCTAGGGCCCACGGCGGGGTCTGGTGGTGGTGCAAGGGGGCGAAGCGCCCTTGAATCATCGTAAACATAATCTTTGACAACATGCAAAGGCTCATAAATGTACACCATTTCAAAAGAGAAATTTCTCTTCTAGAAAACAGCAGTTTCTCAGCAACAGTGAGCATAAAAATTACAAAATCAGCAAAAAGAAAACTGATATCCAAAATCCGATAAAATCCGCTACTGTATATTAACATTGAGTAAATTACAAGTGTTCCATTTCTCACCAAGTGGATTTATGAATAGCACTCTCCTAGGGTGTTTTTGGTAGGAATTGGTGTAATTTTTTATTTGTAAAAAAATAGGGGGGGGGGGGCGTACGCCCCTTACGCGTCACCCCTCATAAATCCGCCACTGGAAATAGGCCTAGGCCTTAGGTTTAGGTAGGCCTACTTTGTTTCAAATCGATTAAAGACAGCATTATACAATTTCATACAGTATATCTTGTAAACGTATACACAATGTGATTAAACCAGGTACTGTACTTGAAAACAACAAGGAAGCAAAACTTACACGTCAAAAGTGTCAAATGTTTTCTACACAAAAACTGTACTTCATTAAAAGAGTAAGTCTACTGACGGGGTGTCGCCAATGGAGATGAGCACACATATTATCAGTGTACTGTGGTCACTGTGCATGGGGTTGTCTGGCGACAGCACATACCTGACCTCGATAGAGAGTGATTGATTGCACAAAGGTTTCCATGCTAGTGCATCTGTGCTTAAACTGTTTTTGTAGCTATGCATTGCGCGATGTGACATAGAATCAACCTTTCTATTGTGTATCCATTCAATTATTTTAACAAAAAAAAAAAGAAATAAAAGTTTGTGATGCCATAGTCGATGACAGGTATGCATGCCACATTCCTACAGCTGTGTGTGAACGCTGTAGAGTGTATAATTGGACTCGTTTTACATTTAATTATTATTGTTAATTTTTCATCTTTAAAAAAATTATAATGGTTCATTCCTCAATTGAATACTGTTGAATATAATGTAGGCGGCTAACGATGGGTGTGTTCCTCCAAAGTTTTTTTTTTTTTTTTGTGTGTCCATGTGTACACATCGACATTTGGTAATCGTGAATCTAAACTCTAAATTGACGATTAGAAGAACCTGAAACATTCATGGTTGTCGTTGTTTTGTTTGTTGTCAACCTAATCTAATACAATTAAGATATTCGTCACCTCGTGTGAACTATCCAGGGCTCTGCTTACCAAAATACGCGGTAATCGCGCAATAATATTAGCATTTGCATACACGAAACCACTTTGGCGATGCTCTAGTTTTTGTGTTTTGCTTTTGTTTCTCACATTTACATCCAGCGTTAGACCCACTGAATTGTTTAACAC
>NW_022742733.1:161379-197218 GCF_011630105.1 Anneissia japonica | reverse complement strand
CGCGATAATACTGGCGTTCGCTACGCCGCGCACAAGTTCACACCACTCGATTAACGTTACGCTAGCGTAAGTCGTTGTGTCTGAACATAGCCAAAGGTTATAACTCTGGCATCGACATTCTAGGCGCATGTGCGTCCCTACACGCTGAACGTCACAAAAACCATAGCAACCAGACCATAAACCGTCAGCGTACGTAACGAATTACCCACGCGCGTGTTAGTTGCCATGATAATCGCGCGTCGTGCGGTGATTATAAAGGCCTAATGATATTTTGCACTAACATTAGACTGAAAATATATTCTTCATTTCAACATTAATTTTACCAAAATTGTGGTGAATTGTCGTTCATGAGACTCGCTTCGCAGAAAAAATTAATAAATGTTCCGTATATACTCAAATGTTCGTTCTCGGCACCTTATGCCAACATTTTCAAAATGACAGATTAATGTTACATAAGAACATTAAATTTTATAAAATTCGTAAATTTTAAATTGCTGTAACTTTTCATTTTCTTGGTCAATTTTCACAAATCAAATTGCAGTTTATAGAAGCATTTAACAAGCTCGCGGTAAAAAAGATCAGATGTAACAGACATTGCAAAGTGCCCAAAATTAATAAAATAAAAACTAACACCATAAAACGAATGCCACGCATAGACTAATAATTGACGGCTGTACTCGCAACTAGTATCGGATTGTCGATGCCACAGTAAAGATCAAAGGACTGTACTCACGCGCTATGTTCGAGAGCGTAGATGTGCGTCCTTCTGTTGAATTACCTTGGTATTGACGATATAGAATGTACATAATCTCAACTTAGCTGCCAATGAAGTGTCAATACACCATAACAACTAAATAACAGGGGCAAGATTTTTGGCGTGCATACGCTGTTTGTTTTTTTGGGACCGTAGCAACAATATCGCATATATTTACTTTAGCTAGGGAAATGAGATTGACAACTACGGGGAATTACATGATCGGATTTCAACCTCCCCATGGAGATCAGCTTTTGCCGTTTACAAAATAGGCATTTTTTTTGTACTTTGACAATGCAACATATAGGCTACGCGAACTCTTTTAATATAAGTCGAGTATACTTATTTATTGGATAATAAATATATAATTATAATGCATGTTAAGTAATATAATGTAATTCTATGAAAATTGTAATCACTTTAAAAACTGGTGACTGGTCTGTGACAAGTGTTTATTGCTTAGAATTGATGTTCTGCAATCTGAAATAAAAGTTACCTACTAGAAATTGCAAATTGCAAGTGAAGTGCTGCGAAGTAAAACTGCATAAAATGTTCTTCGAACAAAATTATTTATGCGAGTCAAGTGAAAATAATGAATAATAAAAATATAACAAATATTATGAGACACGACCCATTGTCTATATATAGAACAGCGTTGGTACCGTGTACAATAGTGTTTTGCTGCAGTGACATCTCGCTGCTGGCGACTCGCTGCTGCTGGCGATGACTCGCTGCTGGCGAATCGATCTGAGCATGTGTATAAAATGGTATTTATTTCCGAAAACAGTATGCCAGTCTACAACAAGCGTCGCCTAAATGTAATAACAAGCACGTTGAAATAGGCTAGTAAATAAGTTTAACTGGGTTCGTAAATAATATTGGCCTCAAAATATTGTGGCTGAGACATGACCAATTAAACGTAGAAATAGGAAACATAGAAATATAGTAAAAACGCTGAATAGTACTCCAGCGTTGCGACATGCGGATGTTGGTACGAGTAGGTTAGTGTACAAATGTCGCCTAAAGTAATTGATTTTAACCGGCAGAACGAAAGAAGGAAACTCCGCTTCTCAGTTGTCTTAGGCGCAGGTTTTTTGACAAACAATGACCTTTCAGAGGTCAAATTGCTGTCAAGAATATAAATTGGCTGCTTCGCAGCAAATATAATTATGTGTCTAGTATGGTGTGTTTTTTTTTGTGTGTGTGTGTTTTAGTATTTGCTTTTTAAAAACCATATTAATACACTTGAAACAAATTATTTAATTTTTCACAATTATTATTATTTTTATTATTATTATTATTATTATTATTATTATAATTTTTCACAATTATTATTATTTTTATTATTATTATTATTATTATTATTATTATTATTATTATTATATATATATATATACATATATATATATATATATATATTCTTTATTAGTATTATTTGTTTCTCTTATCATTTGAGACAAATGAAAAAGTAACTCACTTGCATATATTCGCACAAATATATCCTTTCGAGGTTCACCATTGTGTAATACAATGTACCCGACGATAATTTAAATTATGAAGCCTCTGTGGTCTAATGGTTATGATGCTAGCCTTGACAGCTAGAGGTAACAGGTTCGAATCCCGTATGCATGTATGTGTGGGATTCGAACTTTTAAATAAACGTATTAATGTCAAATATTCATCCTGTGTGCGCTACACCGGTATGGTAATTAGTTCGGGGTTGGGCGCGGCAGGTTTAAATGCTAGAATCCATCAGTTGACAATTGTACGTTGGTGCGGTCAGTCGTGTGATTGATGCCATAGAATGGTTAACCGAGTTAAAGTAGGCGTATATTTTGTTCTGTAATGGATTTGTTTGATCATATAATGAATTGGTATTGGTATAGTAGTTAACAATAATTAAATAATCCAAAAATATATATGTTGATGTTAATAATTATATTTGTTATAGCCGATGAAGTTGTGATAATGTAGACTATTGCATTGTTCATGGTTGTAGCACTGCTTTATTAGTGGCAATTACCTGTGTAAATTAATTACTACTATATTGAATATTTTATGTTTATTGGAAAATACAGTAACCAATATTTAGTTGGTACTTCGTTGTTTAATTCTGTAGTATTATGAAGTACATTTTCTGTCATTGTGAAGACCGGGATTGGAAGATTGAGTACCGTGTCGTTTGCATCGTTAGGCCTATTGTTAACCTGTAAGTCAAGATGGGTGATTATTTATTGAATTGCAGTATTGTTGTATTAAGATTGATAATTGTGATTCATATGACTATTACATCTTTGATAATGTGTTGATTTAAAGAGAAAATGTGCTTACCATAATGTCAATTCTATAATAATACATGTATTACTTGCTAATGATTATTGTGTCTATTTGTATAACGTTAAATACTTTTAATGATGGTTAGTCCTATTGAATTACTGTATATATTTAACTGATTCAGATTTAGTATGTTAATACTGTGACTGATAATTGTTTTTTTCCAGGGTTATGATTGCCATTTACTTGTTGGGGTTTTCGTTTTCCTTCTTTGTTGGAAAATTTTGATGTTTTCACTGTTGAGTGACTTTCTTGCTTCAATAAACGAACTCGAACCGTTCTGCAGTCGTTTTTGTGTCCTTATTTTTGAGAGTGATGACTGGCAGCGCGGGACATATATAAGTATATATATATGTATATATAATATGTATATATATATATATATATATGTATATGTGTGTATATGTATATGTATGTAATGTATGTATATGCATGTGCGTAGGTGTGTATGTGCATATATGTGCGTAGGTGTGTATGTATATATATTATGTATATATGTGTGTATATGTACTGTCTCTTATACACATCTAGATGTGTATAAGAGACAGTTCTCGGAACCTTATGCCAATATATTTACGTGTGTGTATTTATATGTGTATGTGTATATATTAAGTACAATTGATTTTGATTTTATAATTGGTTATCTCTTACTGAAATGCAGTTTGTTTTTACTTTGATTTGAATTTTGTATTTCTGGGATGTTTTTCCTTTCTGTTACTATTTTGTTAAACTCCCTGATCTTTCTGTTTACCTTTGCGTTTTCTTTGTTACTTTTGTTCTATTTTACTCTATTGTTTTTTGATTAGTTAGTCTGGACGCACCACTGATTAGTGTGTGCCACTGTTGTAAAAGTGTTCCAATAAAAACTGAAACTGAAACTAAGGGTTTAGTCATAAATGAAGACAGTATATGTAGTTTTACTCGGGTTGAACGGTAATCCATGAGATGAGATATACTCGTTAGCAAAATAAATTAAATTTTGGAGCCCAGTGGTCGAAAGGTTAGCAAGCAAAATATCATCGGCATAACAAAATTCGTTGAAGGTAGAGTGGACAATAACTATACCACAGTTTAGAGAATTTAATCCTTGAGTAAGATCTTTATAAAATAGATTAAATATGAATGGAGATGACAAACCTCCTTGTCTTGTGCCTTTGTATACGGATAGCAATTTTTCTACTTATGGGACCAGCCCACTTCACCTTCACCGTCAAATTTGTGTACCAAGATAGTAAGCATCTCCACCATGGATCATCAATGTTGTCACCTAATTTAAAAAAAAATAACATCATGTGGGATTGCATCAAACGCACCCTCGGCGACTAGAGAGCACAAAAATACATTGGAACCTTTATTAATGCAGTAGCCGAAGACGTCATTGACAGTGGTGGCAGCCATGGCTGTTCCTCTATCATTTATAAAACCAAATTGTAAGGGTCAAATTCAAAATTACCATACGATTCAAGAAAGGCCAACTCGATTTTTTTTCAAATGGTACTAGAAACAATAATTGGCAGTGTTGGGTTTTTTTTTAAGATAGGTATGAAATTTGCTGGGAACAATGCCGAATTGTAAACACAAATTTTAAATACTAGCCAACACATCAGGTAATTTAGAGTTAATACTATGTTTTGAATGGTTTGCGGAAATTCCGTCAGGCCCTGGGACTGATTTTTATTATGTAATGTTACCAAATGATCGATGGCACTACCACTAATACAATTAAAAAATAATGTCTTCCGGAAACCGACATTACTGGGCTCCTCGGTAATTATTTTAGTTTTTGTTCATTCAATTACAAACTCGGACAGGTCTGGACGCTTGTTGACAGGACACTCAAAATTAATTGCAGCTGGATGGGTTTTCATGAAGACCTTAAAGCCTTAATATCCTTACTAAGGAAAAAATGTTTCCGCAACTGTCACATCATCAATGAAATAATTTCGAAAGATCTTGATTCTATATGCTCCCCCAATAAACGTTCCAAACCATCTAAAGCCATTATAAATGCCACAACCACCACCACCCTTTATTTTAAAATTCCATACATCGGCCCCTTTTCTAAAACTGCCTTGCATAAAATTCGTTTGCTTTCTAAGCTTTTATGTAATGATTTTGAATTTAGGTTGGATTTTTCTTTATTTAAAATAAAAAAAAAATGTTTTCAGTGAAGGATCCTGTCCCTGTCGGTCTCCACTCTTGTGTTGTATATAAATTTGTGTGTGCTGACTGTAATGCCAGCTATGTCGGAGAAACTAGCCGACACTTCTCAACACGCGTGCGCGAGCACTTGGCAATGGATAGGAACTCTCACATATTAAAACACCTTAAGAATTTACGCAAATGCATGCAAACTTGTAGTGAGGACTGTTTCCGTATTCTTGACTCCGCCCCATCAATTCATCATCTCAAAATAAAGGAGGCATTACATATTCAATGGGAGCAGCCCTCAAGAATTTACGCAAATGCATGCAAACTTGTAGTGAGGACTGTTTCCGTATTCTTGACTCCGCCCCATCAATTCATCATCTCAAAATAAAGGAGGCATTACATATTCAATGGGAGCAGCCCTCACGCAACAAACAACTCTACCATGTTAATTTAACTTTGTCATTCTGATTTTACTTCATTCCGTTTACCAATAATTATACATTGCTTTTATTCATGATCTTGGTACGGATTCAGGAAATTGATACGGTTGAATTACGTATAGATTGACGTGTTACAAACTTCACTTCGTTTAAATAAGATTACCTATATGGAATCTCTGAACACTGATGATGACTGTAGGATCTGTCGAAACATGTATGTAGCGTAAGGCCTAGCAATGGCTAGGCCCAATAAAGTTTTCATGCATTGTCTGAAATGATCGTTCTCAAAAGTATCGTCTTATTAAGTAATGTAATTAGCCTTTGAATTTGAAATGAGAATTTTTCAAAGTTTGAACTGACAAAAACAGCCTGCTTTAAGGTCTGGGCTTTACACTTACATCGAATTTGGTTTCATAGAAATCGGTTAGAATTTCGATCGAAATTGACTCACTATTATCGATGTTATGTTTCTTACAGTAATCAACAGCTTTCCATAATTTGTTTTGAATTATGTTGAGTGTACAATTTATTTAGAGCATAGTATTTTATAGAGGCGGCATTGTTGACATTTCACCTGGAAATACGCCTGTAGTCTTTTTTTTTCGCTAACTTGTAGCATTGGACAAATTGGCCGGTTCTAGGTTTGTTACATTGAGTCCATAGGCGGTACCAAAACCTCTGTCTGTAGCTGTAGTGCAATCGTTATTCCAACTTTTTGGAATATTTTTTGACGATTTCTTATTGTAGTAGTTGATTGAATAATGGATGGAAGAGATTAGCACTGTCAATGACGATCTGAGCAGTATCAACCGAGCTACAAGATGAAATAGAACAGTCAAAGTTATCAAATATCTTAGTAACATTGTCCGTGAATTGTAAACATAAATCATAGTCATCCCATAAGCACTTAGGGAACCTATTCGGAACACTATAATCACATTTCGGGGTAGTTGCGTTGCAAGCAATATATGTATTTCAATACATGTAAGCAGGGGAAGGTGATCATTAGTATTGGAGGAAAAGTATTATTGATTTTACAATTGTTAACTCTATCAAAAGAGAACTCATTAACGATAACGTGATCAATATAGGACTTATTTGGTCCCTTAAAGTAAGTATAAATTACATCTTGTTTAAAAGCGAAGTTACAGACCTTGAGTTGTCGCATAGAAAATCATACAAGATCAGACTATATTCGGTGTACGGGTGTCTTTTGTACGAATTTTTGTCAAGGTTGTAATTACTAGGGATGTTAGCATTAAAGTCGCCTAGTATCATTATAGGCCTGCAATCACAAACATCTATCAGATATTGTAGGTAACCGATAGTTTCGACGAACAGTTGGATTTGTTCGTGGGAACCATTGTATACACACCAAATATGGTCAAAATTGTATTATTGCATATTAACTGAATAACACTTATTCTACTGTTATTAATATCCATGTTTCTATATGTTATACCGGGATGTAGTTTACATAAAAAACAACTCCACCATACTGACGACCGATAATCACTTCCTTACAGATGTGCACGAGTTCATGACTATGGAAAATATCCAGCATATGGACAGAATTGTAATTCATGTGGAGGAAGGAATCACTTCAGCATAGCATGCACGAGTAAAACTCAAATTTCAAGCAAGCCTAGACTGGACAAACAATCAAGATACAAAAGAAAACCAGCAAGGAAAATGCACACAATGATGATGAGTGAACAACAAGATGACAATGATGATGAACTTATTTTCTCTACCATAAAAATAGACAGTGTAAACAATGGGAATGAAAATAATGAACACAGTAAGAATAATGAGGACATTGAACTCTATACCAATGTAAGAGTAGACTTAAGAAATAACAGGAAATGTTTCTTAAATGTTAAGTGTGATACTGGTGCAGAGGGAAATATTTTGCCACTATTTTGCTATTTAAAGAAATGTTCCCGAAATTAATTAAGAATGATCTCCCTGACAAACGATATGTTAAGATGTCTAATACTAGGATAACTGCATAAAATGCAACTCCAATAGAACATTATAGCTATACATATATACCTTGTACCACAAATAACTTAACATGCAATGCAAAGTTTTTTATAGCAGATTCCGAAGGTCCAGCGATCATGGGACTTCCAACCTTGAAGAAGCTAAATATCATTCAGTTTAATTGTGAAATGAATCTAAATGAAACTCATGTACACAATGATGAGGTGATCACAGATTTTGATGATCTGAAAGGAAGTACCCTGACAGATTCAAAGGTATAGGCACACTGAAATGTAAGCCACTGAAACTAATCATTGATGAAAATGTGGCTCCTATAATACATGCGCCTAAAACTTGCCCTTTTGCAATGATATAAAGAATGAGTTAGATGAAATGGTAGACCTTAAAGTAATTACAGGAGTGGAAGAACCTACTAACTGAGTAAATAGTATAGCATATACACAAAAACCCAATGGGCGTTGGAGAATTTGCTTAGACCCCAAAGACTTAAATATAGCACTAAAAAGAACCTACCATCACACCCCAACCCTGGAAGAAGTCATGCACAAATTTAGTGGTAGTACAGTATTTTCCAAACTTGATGCGAGGCATGGGTATTGGTCGGTAGGTTTAGACAAAGAATCAAGTTATTTGAGAACATTTAATACACCAGGCTTCGGAAGATATAGATTTTTACGACTCCCCTCTGGCTTAAATGTTTCACAGGACATTATCCAAGCACGAATGGACCAAATAATAGAAAAATGTTCAGGTGTGACACGTATAGCTGATGATGTTGCGGTACATGGTAAAAACGAAAAAGAACATAATAAAAACTTGATAAACTTAATGCGGGTCGCTAAAGAACATGGTTTAGTGTTTAATCCGGGCAAATGTGAAATAAAAAAAATCACACATTAAATTCTTTGGCATGATTTTTTGTCAAAATTGCGGTCATGCTGATCCCAGCCACATAGAAGCAATCAAACGCATGTCAGCTCTCAAAATGTAAAGGAAATCCAAGAATTCCTCGGTATAGCTACATACATGAGCATGTTTTGTCCTAACTTGTCCGAAAAGACAGCACCCCTACGAGATCTTTTAAAACAAGATAAACTATTTGAATGGACGGACTCTCATAACAAAACAGGTGGATGCGTCGTTAAAAGCATTAGGTGCTGCCTTACTCCAAGAAGGAAAAGTAGTCGCATTTAAAAAATAAAGCTCTCACAGAAACAGAGCAGAGATACGCCAATATAGAAAGGGAATTACTGGCAGTAGTGAACGGTGTAGAAAAGTTTCACACTTATGTGTATGGTAGAAGCTTTTCTGTAGAAAGCGATCACAAACCATTAGAAATGATCCACCAAAAAAAAAAGTAATGAGTGCACCACCTAGGCTTCAACGGCTTTTATTGAGATTACAAGGGTATGATATGAAAAAATTAAGTACAAACCCGGTCGAGAAAAGTTACTGGCCGATGGGCTCTCAATACTGATGGCTGAAAATACATGCCCTGAAAATACAGAAATAGAAAAAGAAATTAAAATAAGCCAAGGTCATTTCACAAAAGACAAAACAGAACAGCTAAAACAAAACACACACAAGATGATCCCACTCTAAACAAATTAATGGAAATAATACACAAGGGCTGGCCTGAAAAAGTGAAAAAATGCTCCCCCCAAATCTTAGACCGTACTATTCATGTAGGGATGAGCTAACTGTCGAAAACGGAATTATCTGGAAAGGGAGTAGAATAATAGTACCTGAATCCATGAGGCAAGACATATTGCATCAAATTCACTCAGCTCACCAAGGCACAACCAAATGTTAACTACTATCAAAAACAGCAGTGTACTGGCCTAACATAAACAATGATATAGAAATCATTTTAAGAAGATGCGCAGCATGCCAAGTGTTAAAAAATGACCAAACTAGAGAACCTATGATACAAAGACCACTACCAAAACGAGAATGGCAAATGATCGCCAGTGATATCTTCCACATCAATTATGAAGACTATCTACTCGTTGCTGATTATTATACCAAGTATCAAATTGTAAAACTAATTCCATCCGGCAAATCGAACAGTTAGACTGTGATACATACGATGAAAGAAATTCTTGCCGAGTTCGGTCTAATAGATGAAATAATAAGAGATAATGGACCACACTATTCTAGTGCAAAATTTAAAGAGTTCAGCAAAGAATGGAAATTTAAACACACTACAATAAGTCCTTACAACCACCAAAGCAATGGCTTTATTAAAAGACAAGTTCAAAGGGTAAACAACACAATAAGAAAGGCACGGATACACAACACTGATGTTGTGTATCAGAAAACTGATTTTTTAGAACTGAGTTTATTGTAGGGATTCTCGCATCGACGATACAAATAGGAACATGTTAGAGCATGAAATATTATATCAAAACTATATCTATAACACTTTCAAAACCTATAAAACGGCAAAACAGAAAGAAAAACAATATAGGTTAATTTTTGGTAATTCGGATTAATTTTGTTAATCATAGTGATCTTGCTTAATCATGGTTTCTTTTGCATTTAAAAAAAAAATTGGGCATAATTTTTTAATTTTTTTTGTTAAATGAAAATATATTATCAAAATTATTTATATATAACTTCAAAAACCTATAAAACTTTAAACGGCAAAACAACAAGATTGTACGCTTATAGTATCTGGCCTCGTTTTCAATGCACCAGTAAATATAAAAAGTTCATGCTTTCTTTCAAAATACATCCGTTATAATTATGATATACCTGGAGTATTGTGATTCCGTTAAGGTTACCCAAGCATTGAACCAATTTGGACGCCTCCCAAATATTTCACGGATATACAGAACAATGCCGCTGCCTTTACCAGCGCCGTTCACCAAATTCCTCACACTAATGGTAATATCTCGAGCCTTAAGCAAGTTGAGCTTTTGCGCCAAAGAAGGTGCTATGTGAAGGAATGGGTAGAGTCCACTGGTTAACTGCTTAAACTGCTTGGAAACCCTATTGAATGTCCCAATTATTCCCATGTCCATTAACAGTGTCATCTGTAGACCTATTATTATTCTGAGTATCTCTGGTGGGAATCGGAACTCTTTCTCAGCATGCAGTTCTGGCGAATGCAGCCACTTTGCATCTGCATGCAATTCTGGTGGTGGTGGCAGATCTTCCTCTGCATGCAATTCTGGTTGGCGTGGTAGCTCTTTCTCAGCATGGCGTTCTGCTCAGTGTCCGAATCTAAACCACTGGTATTCAAACCGCTTGCAAAAAGCACATGTTCCCGAGATCCATCAAGCTTCACATATTGGTCTCCATGGCCTTTCGCAAAGTGACCAAGAAGGAGTACAGGCAAGTCAGGGCCTGTATAACGTTCACACAACGTTGTAAGAACATCCAAACGTTGTGAAGTTGTGAAATTAGGATTAAAGTACGTACATATGGTTCTACAAAATAACGTTCTAAAATGGCGCATTAGAATTTTCTTCAGGCAATCGCCAGGGAAACCTGTTGGTACTGCGTTCTGATTGGTCAAATGTTTACTTGTTGAAAAATGTTGATTTTTGTTAGTTATTCATTACTTGTTATGTAACTGTCACAACTTGTTAATTAAGATAATATGGATGCAAACTGTTAGAAAATAATGCAGAATTTTCCAGTTGTAAATCACGACACTACCGGTACATTAAAAGAAACAAAATAAAATGGTACTTTTGTGTATGCAATCATTTCTGTTTACCTGTTTAATCCTGTTACAACCTATTTAAGCTACCAATTGAATTGTGTCTGTTGAAACCCGTTGGCAAATCCTCCGATTTCAAAGATTTTCTGGTAGCACTGGAGATTTATCAGAAAGAACTACACAGGATATTTTCAAGAAGTAACATGAATGATTTAAAAGCAAATTCCTGAGAAATTAAGGTACGCGTATATCAAGTATGCCTGTAAGCATGGCGGTTTCTAAGGGTCGAAAAAAAATCAGAAAAAAAAAACAGACTGACTTATAGAGATCTTTTTAGAGGATGATCCAGGTGCCACATTTATCAAACTAGAAATCAGCTTAAATTCGTCTTAAGTCAATTTTTTGCTTAAGTCAACTTTATCCATATTGCTTAGCTTAAAAATGGCTTAAAATTAGGAAGTCGATTGTACGTTGGCACCATATAAGACGATTTTTAAGCCAAGACTGTGCTAAGATTGGGTAATAAATCAGCTTAAGGTATTCATTAGGGACTTTTTTGACTTAATACCTTTGCTAAGCTGAGATTGATAAATCCCGGGCCTGAAGAAGTCCCTTTAAAAATAGCTAGACAACAGAATTTCTATTTTTTATATGGACACTTTTCTTGGCCACCACGTAGTGGGTTTAGATGTTCGCCTTAGGTCTCTGATCTTGTTTTTGCTAGAGTTGAGGCTATTTAGCTGATAGTTATGTTGACCATCGTTGATTTGCAGCGAATAACTTGTTCTGAAATAATTTTTTCTAAACCTGCATCCAGAGCATGTTGTGGATACAAGCACATCTGCTCCTTCGCTGTATGCTTTGTTAATAACACCCTCCAAAACTTGATGGTGTGATTAGGTAAAATTAAAATGTACACTTACTGGGCAGTTGAGTTTGTGTCTTATAGATGATTTGTGGTTATTCATTCTAGATCTGAAAGTTAGACCAGTTTCGCCAACATAGTTTCCCTCGTTGCATTTGTTGCAGTATATGAGGTATATAATATTGGGCGAGTTACAATTCAGTACTGGTGGCCGGATTGTTGTTTGTGTTCTTGGTGGAGTAAATGAGCTGTCAGTATTGATGATGTTGCATAATTGACATCTAGAGCTGTTACATTGTGTGTTGCCATGTATCGGTTTAGTGGAGGGAAGTTTAGATGAGGTTAAAGTGGACTTTAAATTAGGGGGTTGGTCTATGTGCTAGTAGAGGGGCTGTAAAAATAATTTTTTAATCGATGTGTCTTCTTGGAGGGAGAGGAAGTCTCTTTTAATTCTCTTAGACACAACAGTAATGCACGTTAATGTTCCACCTATATATTAACTTCTAATAGTTTTCAGATTATAATCCAAGTGTCCATGCATTGACATTTAATGGTATTCATTATAATCAATTTCTAAATTTAAATAGTATTTCAAACCAGTCATGCTTGGCTGGTTTTGATTTACGTTTTGGAGCAAAATTTGGAGAGGGCGTTTGATCAAGTCAGACCTACGTTTTGAACTTGAATTACATTTTAAAGAAATTAAATCTACATTGTTGAAAATTTGAACTATGTTTTGAGAAATTAGAACTTCATTTTGGGAAACTAGATCTACATTTTGAGAAATTTACGCCTACATTTTGATAAATTAGACATTGAATTTTGCAATTACTTTGATTTTAACATGGACTTTTGCTGCGTATGGCAGCCCCCCCCCCCATACACCTAAGCGTTAGAGGATTCCACCATGCAGTAGCGGATTCAAGGGGAACCCAGGCCAGGGCCCCCGTAAATATTTGAAAAGTATGTTTAAGAATGGAGAGAAAAAAAACTGAAAATGATAAATCCTGAGAGTGATATTTCCTCCCATCTAGAGGCGACGTAATCTTAATTTTGTTCTTACCTCAGCCCCATTAACCATGGTGGGGCTGAGGTGTCTATCTGTGAAGGTCTCTCTCTGGGCACCCTCTATTTCCAATTTCTGGATCGACCACTGCAAGGACCACCCCATTTGTGCGAAGGTCGTGGGAAATCCTGGATTCACGCCTGATAATTCACCTTTTACATCAGTTATGAACATGTTTATTTGGACCCTCCCTCTAATACTGCATACACAGTGTTAGGAGCTTCGCACGGTGGTTATTAAACATTTCATTTCATTCCCACAACCCTTTGCGCGCTACAGTGTAATTAGCAGCTATAAAAATAATGAATGATGCATTATGAATATTAATATGTTAGTATGTGTTTTATGTTGTAACTTCTAGGGTTAAAGACGTAATACAATACTCAGGATAGCCTTCAATATTAGAGTTTTAATTGTTGTACATAACATATTTTCCATCCTGTCGTCCCAACATACAATGCAGGATCGAGCTACCAAAGGGCGTGGGATCATTAATCATGCATGCAACAGTATGTATCAATATTAATCTGCATATCAATAAAATATGCATAGAAATGGTACCAGTAATATCGATTGTGGTATTAAAAACGCAATGATATCACTGTGTTAACAAATAAGGATCTTTCTAGATCTTGGTTGAACTGTTTCAGACTTTTAAGAGACATATTCAGATAAAATATTTGGATAAAAATATCAGGTAAGATATATGTTTTCTGTGGATTTATAAACAATAAGATAGGAAGCTATACTTGAATGCTCATGCTGGTTTTAGACAGTGTTCACTCTTCTCATGAGGGTTTAATTCCAATTCTGAATGTTCAACTTATTATTCTTGCAAACGTTATAAATAATATTTATAAAAATAAACAGTAATAAATGATGGGTATTTACAAGTAGCTTACTATGATTATCACATGTCCCATATCATTTAAGCCTTTTAAAGACAAAATTTCAAAAATTGCCGTAGTTTCATCTTATAGCATTTATTACGCCAGAGATGAATCCACCTGGATAAACCCGCCTCAATTCAACATCTGGTTTCGCTATTTCACTGCCTTCTGGCCATGGGAACGCCTGGTCCTCGACTCTGAATTGTCTTATTGTTCTTTTTTTTTCGTCGTGTTTCTTTGTTTTTGATGTCCGAATTTGTTTATGATGTTTGTGTCTGTGACACCCCTGCGTGTTCTTTTAATTCGACAAATCTGGGGTTTTTCGTTTCCTTTTATTCACTCAAATTCATATGAATTTTGATGTGTTTTGATGTATATTTTTGATGAATAAAAAAGATATTAAAAAGAAAATAACATTAATAATAATAACAGACCCAATAATAATAATAATAATAATAATAATAATAATAATAATAATAATAATAATAATAATCACTATCATCATCCTCACCTCTATCAAAATCGTTATCCATCATCATCATCCTCATCTTCATAATTCATAATAATTAGCATCCTCTTCTTCGTCGGGGAAAAAATTATATGTATTTTCTACATATTAGTCTAAAAGTCGATTAAATAAGCCTTTGAAACCCCTAAATTGGACCACTTTCAAAACCTTTTAATTGAAGTTCGACCACGCCCACTTTGCTTTCATCGGGGAAATCTGACCCCTCGTCAGGGCATCGGCCCCTCCGTCGGGAACCTCGCCCCCGTCGGGCAAATCCTGACGCCACCCCTGTCACCATTATTATCATCTCCATCCTCTTTATCATACTCATCATCATAATTATCATCATCATCAACAACATCATCATCATTTTAATAATCATCATCACCATCATCATCAATATCAACTTTTAAAATAAAAATCAATATAAAAACAAATAATGCTCAATCAATCAATTGATCGATCAATCAATCAATCAATGGATTTATAAGGCGAATAATACAGCTGTCTATATGCCCTAAATTAATGAGTAATGTTAGGGAGCCTCGCAAAATAAAGCAACGCGTATACGAGTCGGCCACGCGAAAAAAAAAATAATGGCAGTTTAATCGCATAGCTGGCAATGCGTCGGGAATAATTTCATGGACTTCACCATTTCGTTGTGGCAGCTTAGTATAACCCCAATTAACACAAAAAAACCCCACAAAAACGTCTCATATAAAAATAAACACCATTGGAAGGAACGAAAGCTCGCGTTATATTTATGAGAATTAATAATTAATTGAGATTATCGTCAGCGTTACTATCAAAACCAACAGATTCCAGAAATATAAAACTAGCACGGGCCGTAGGGATGATGATAATATTAATATTAATAATAATAATAATAATAATAATAATAATAATAATAATGATAATGATAATGATAATGATAATGATAATGATAATGATAATGATGATAATAATAATAATAATAATAATAATAATAATAATAATAATAATAATAATAATACCACCTCCATGGATAAACCAGCTAGCTTTGACTTACTCCGAAAGATTAATACAATTAAAAATTTAAAACAATAGACAATTTTCATGAATTTTTGCTAGGTCTAATTATATCGTTTTACAGGTATTCTTTAAAGTGCAGATTTCTCAATTCTTATATCGTTTTAGTATTAGTTAATTAATAAATAAGACTGTCTAGGATAGACATAATTACGATTCATGAACGTAGATACTTTTCACTTTTAGCGAAATACAAAAACATTGAACTTCATACAACTAGATATAAACACAATTGTAGTTACTTTTATCTGATATAAATGTGATCAGTTGTCCTATATGTTATCTATTTCAATATTAATTAATCTGGAACATTAGAGGAACAGTATATCCATCGTATGTGGCGGAAGGCGTTTTATAAAAGGTAAAAACACATTTCTTTAGTTAGCTGTAAAATGCTCTCACCCTTCTTTTAACCGATGAAACACATGTTTGATGCGTCACTGAAAATGTTAAACCATGGAATATATTCTATTTTAATACTGATAAATCTCGACGGTTAGTAGTGGAAAGGTAATGTATTTATTATACATCATATTATGATGATTAGGCTCTTTAAAGAGTAATTATTTTTATACTGTTTATTGCTTATGCTTTAGTCCTTTTGTCTTAATTATATGCTTGAATAAATTAACTTGCTTAGGTTTATCCACCAAATTTATGTTAACTTCACATTCACCTGAAGAAGTGCACTGTGTGCACGAAAGCTTGTGTACTGCCACAAATAAAATAGTCATAAACGTACTGAATATACTGAGTTTTATTTTCTATTATATAAAAGTGCATAATCGTTCTTTACAGAGTGTAATATTTGATCTGTCAATTTTATACTTAGGGCCTACTATTGCATGGGAGTATTCAACGATAAGAAAAATTGGGAAAACAGTTTGCTTTGAAATTTACTTCAGCTAGTGTGTACGAAACCGGGTCTATGGCAGTAATAATAGAATTCGATACTAAGTCTAGAAGTGTATTTAGATAGGACCCTTGAAATTATGACGCCTTTAGCAATTATTTCTAAATGATTACAAGATGATCAAGCATGTGAATAATTCTGTCTAAAATGATATTCAAAGATTTTATGCAGCTAACCGCTAATATTTGTTTGGCATGTCTAATTACACACTGTCACTTTTGTGAGTCTCACAAATGCATGTACAAATTGGTCGTAAAATCGTAAAATTGATAACAAATGGATCATTAAAATCTATTGTAAATATTTATTTAAATTCATACATCGATTTTGTTTCACCTTATTCGTTTTCAATATTATAGATGTTTCATTACGATGAAACTGTTTTAAAATTGCACTGTGTAACGCTCCCAAGTTTAATCCATGGGCAAATAACAAGTCTGTATTTTTACAAGTTGACCAAGTATGTTGCTGCATCATTATTGTTCAGATACGATCATCATTCAAACAAAGAGCAGCAGGCTGATAATTTATTTTTTCCACAGCTAATTAGATGTGAAACGCCGGAACTCCGTTGTTGTTGGTATTTTTTTTTTCAGATGAAATTGTGAGTGTAAATATTCTTTAGTGTATATAGATAAGAATTGTACATATTTTAATAATGCACATAAAATCAATTGTCAATAGAGAACAGCGTCAGCCATCTGATTATTCCCATATTAACCGATATTTTGTATATTCCTCTTCCGCGAATTGTTTTATTGACATTCTGATATAATCACTTTAACATCTAATCTAAATCTAATCTAATCCAAATAGGTTCACCATATCTAAAAATTATGAATACCCACTCAATTTAAGGGTGATGTAGTCTTCAGTGTATGTTATGTTAATGAAACATGTCATACATCAAGGGAGTGATATGACAATACGTATTCTCAACATATAACCATCGAATGGTAGGCGTATTACAATTTTAATTGGGTCCAAATTTTTACATGATTCTAGACCATCGAGGCTATATCAATTTGGCGGCAACAACCAATTGAATGATTTTCTATATTTAACTTCTCTTATAATACTTACGGGCTGAACGAGTAAGGTATACGAACGCAGGTAACAACGGATGGTTTTAACCGGGAAAGGGGGTGGGGGGTTGTTTGTTCAACTATAACCTTAAAAAAAAAAGACGTGCGTGCCGACATAATATTTCAATTGCTTTAGAATAAAGTTTTTGAAAATGTATATTTGTAGTGGCATTAAGCCTACATAAATGAGTGCATGTCTTCTAGAACAACAAACAAGTCTAGCAACAGAGGTTTTTGCAAAGTGTATAAATCTCGTTACAGAATTGCAGTAGCATTATTTTTTTTTGTAGCATTGTACTCTCAGACCACGGGCAATAGAAAATTGGCCTAATGAGAGAAGCAAGTTTTTGCAAATATGTTTTTAAAGATTTCAAAACAATCGAGGTTGTTAAGGCGACTTGGGGAAAGTATTTCTTATTTCTCTATCTTCGTCCAGGAATATAATATGGTACCGTGCCTATAGTACCATTATCATAATATTTATTAGATTCCAAGATATGCTTTAATACTTTACTGTTGTCTTTTTTTTAGTCCAACATTCAAATATTTTACTTGCGACGTATTTTTCCCTGCACCCCATCACTTTTTACTTTTTTTAGTATTGTTATATCTCAGCGTCAGTATAGTAATTAAACTGTTGTAATCTGGTTGTATATATGATATAAAAGACGGCATAAGCCTGATTAGGATTATATAACCCTCGCATAATTATTGCATTTGAGGACAGTCACCAGTTCTAAATATATATTATGACATTAGAATAATGGAGTGCAGCATCTTACATTCGCCAGGGCGAACGGTGCGAAGGTCTGTATCCTCGCCTAGACACAACATCAAGAGATTTAACTTTAAAATGCACCTTATTTTTGGAAAATGTTGAAAATGGCTTTAAATTAGCAGCCACACAATTAAAATGCAATCATTCCAAAAATCCCAAGATTTAATGAAAATTTAACAAAAAATCCCAAGATCCCAAGGTCTTTGGATAAATCCCAAGCAGTGGTGACATTGGTTTTGTTGCGTCGTTGATTAACCATGGTCTCTACGTTTCAATAAAGGGTAATTAATTTTATAACCATTTTTCAAAGTAATTACATTTATAATATATAACTTCTTACAGAGTTTGTCACTACGGTCAGACAGCCTCTCAAGTTTGAGCTCGTCCAAGGCATTATCGTATGAAATGTATTGGTTTCCAAGGATGCACCTACAGATCCGCCTCTGAACTTGTTCAATCTGTTCGTACTGCTGTTGAGTAAGGCCAGGGTGCCACAGTGCACAATACTCAACAGAAGGACGTACATAACACTTACATACACTAATAAGTTTAGAAGCGTTGAAACCAGCTCTTTTAAGAGACGATATCAAAAAAAAAAAATTACGATTAGCTTTAGAACAAAGCGCATTGGTATTGCTTTCCATTTTAGGTTATCATCAAACATTATACCAAGAAGTTTGACAGTATGGGCAACAGGCAACGCTTGGTTAAAAATTCGTAGTTCGATGTCTGGAAGAGGCCTTCGACCAAAATAATACCTGATCACTTGACATTTTAGTGGATTAAATTTAAGCTATCATTGGTCCATTTTTCAATGGCATCAAGAACTATTTGTAGGTTGCCATTGTGTTCAATGGTGGTTTGTTCAATTATCGTTTGGTCATCGACATACTTCCAGGCATCGACCCCGAACCTCCCAATGCCTAACAAGGAATCGTTGATAACAACTAAAAAAATTAAAGCAGCAAGTGACGTACCTTTCGAAACACCGTTAGTCAAAACAGACCATTCTGAGTACACACCTTTATAATAAACTCTCTGTCTCCCTCTAGATATAAAGTCAACTATCCACTTGACAATTCCTTTTGTGACTGCCATATCTAGAAGCTTATGAAAAGTCCTCGTATGGTCTTGGAGACCTTGGAGAAGTCCGTCAGCCCCATGTTATTGACGTTGGCGGGCCTCTCCAAAGCCTCCATGATACGGTTGTATATGCCAATCAAACAATAAGTTGTCGACTGACCCCCCTGGTTACCGAATTGGCGAGCATCCAGTAAAGGTTTGGTTGATTCTCTAACAATCTTGGCAATTCGCCTTTCTGCCACTTTAGCTAGAATTGGAGTGAATGGGGCGTAGCTTATCAATTGTGGGAGGGTATTGCTTTGGAACAGGGATTACGTTTGCGGCTTTCCACTGTTCCGGAACAATATCCTCGGAAACGGAGAAGTTAATTATATCGGTGATGGGTTTACTGAGATTGAAGGCACACTCACGAAGAATTTTAGGTGGGATATTGTCCGGTCCCCTTGCCTTATAAACGTTAATTTTACTTAGGTCATAATACATTTCCCATGGTTTGCATTGAGGAGGTGGCACAGGAGTAGACAGGTAACTCGTTGATGTTAATATCATCATGCAGCTGGAAAATACTTGCAAGATGGGTAGGCCCTATTTATGGTATTGGCAGTAGCCTGATAATCATCAATATCGATGTTTGGTATGTTGATGGCAACATCCTCCTAAGACGACATGTTAGCAGCTTTCCTTTAACTCCCTGTGCCACCTCCTAGGGTCAGTCTTACGAATAGGCCTAACTTTACGAGCATGGTAAGAGGCTTTTGCTCGATTAATCTCATAAATTACTTTATTCCTACGTTTCTTCCTAAGTGGTTCATTACCTTTATTAAAGGCAGATTGTCTAACTTTAATTAATTTCTAAATTCTAATAGTCATCCATGGTTTGTCGGTAATATGCGACTTAAACGTTTTAACAGGGAAAAAATGTTCAATAGCACTATTACTTAAGCCATAAAACAAGTCAGCCTTGCTCTGAATATGAGGTGCAGCATACACCTCAACCCATGATAATGGGTATTGTATCAATATGCTTGTAAAATCCAAAAATATACCCCATTTTACTGTAATCGAGTCCTAAAATCATAAGATATATGCATTGACACACTCATTTGAATGCAGCTCTCTTAGAATTCAAAATGGCCACCATGCAAACATAAGTTATATCTATATAATAGGTTTTCTTAAAGCCAATTACAATGACTTTGTCTCCCAAATCAAAAATCATAAGTGAGGTTATATCCAAAATGTTTGTTGTGACCATTAATAACACCATATTTACTGCAGCTATCTTGGAATTCAAAATGGCCGCCATGCAATCAAAATGCAAGTTATACCAGTGTGTTTGTTGACCTCAATACCATATACTTTGCACCTAAAATCAGAACACCAGGTGCCTTTTTCGCTGAGATATACCTAAAAAGTGAAAATTTGGGGTCCGCCAATTTGAAATCCAAGATGGCTGCTTTCAACTACTCAAATTCTCGGCAACTCTTCCATTCCATGTTTTTGATACCCAATGAATAGCTGTGCCAAGTTTCAGAATGTTATCACAATTTGAAGGATTGGTTCACTTAACAGGTCTATCATAACAGGTCTATTCATATTTTCTAACTTGTATATATTGATGATGTCCAAGGTCCAAGCCTTTTATAATTATAAATTATTAACTTTAATTATAAATTATTAACGTAAAGAATTTATTATTTGATACATTGTAAACATAAACTACAGAGTAGTATAAAAATTTAGAAGCGATTAATTATCAATCGATAAACGGTCAGCTTTATCTACAATTCGCGTGGGAAAAACACATGAATGGATCTGGATGAATCAGGGAACAGTGAAATTAATGAATGTATACGTTTAATAGTTTTTATTTATTTATTTTATTTTATTTTTCACCTGTTTATCGCGGGCCCCTGCTGGGCCCGGGCCACTGCTGGGCACCGGGTCACTTTCCCCGGTTACTCCGCCCACCTGCGTGCAGGTGATGGTCGTAGCTGCTCGCAAGTATGTAGGCCTGTTGTCTTTATGGAGGCTGAAACATTGCGCTGTTGCGAGTCGACGTCTATCCCAGAGCGTGAATAACAAAGATAGAAAACATCTAGTTTACACAACTACAACAGCAAATTTAAGTTCACAGAATAGTATTATCTAAATTAAACAAGCATCAGTTTCGTGTTTAATTTGAAGAGAAATGATAAACTATCCTTCCTCTCGTCTACGTTGAACGATTTTTAATTCTCACGCTATTAATTTGTTGACAACCATCCCCGAGGGGGTTGGGCTGGCCAATTTGGCGCCACCCTTGCATCTCTATCGTGTTGCGAGTAACTTCAATTGACTCATCTTACAAAACACAGATGTGCTCAGAGGATTAGGTATAGCCAAAGTTTTTATACTTGCTACTACACATAACGGTGCAGCGATTGCTATTGTATGATCTTACAATGATTAATTATTGGATAATGATATTATTGGTTTATCTATTTTTGTGCTCATTTTTTTTAAATGTTTTATATATTATATATTTTTTTATTTTATTATTTGTTATACTTGTCCTTTCTATATTGTCCGATTGTATCTCCGATATACCATAATTTTGTAATAATGTATTTTTGCAATAATTATTTAATGTAAATAGAGTAAATTAACTTAATAATTGTAACCAATTGAAGTTATTATCATTATCATCATCACCATTATCATCACCAGAAATTGATGACTTTATGCATGAGAATTTTTTTTTTGCATATAACCCCAAACTTTTAAGTTTTTCAAATAATTGTTTTATATTTTTTTTTTATCCTGTACATCATTATTATTTATTCATTATTCATTCATAGCGGTTTAACTACACATCAGCGCGCTTTCTATAAGGCATTTTACTACGAGTTTATGTTTTTACAAAGGAAACGTTTTCTGTGTGACCTCTCTTTTCTTATGCTGGTGATGACAAAGTTTGTATTGTTTGTAACATTATAAACAAAAAAAAAAATACAAGAAATACTGTCAAAACTAAGATTTTAAAATGTTATAACACTTTTAAGGAGTACTGATATCCTTGTTTTGTGCATTTATAAACACAAGCCAAATATTTGTTGATAATTAGATACTAACCTGTCATGTAGGCCTACACAGTCCATTCTTCATCTTGATGTAGTGGAACGATTATCTGTGTTGTTGTCAGAAGATTTTTCTATAGATCCTTTTGCAATCTTTTAATTTATCATTTATAGAAATAAATAGTGCCAATATTAATCCTGATACACTAGCATTCCCAAAAAAGTAGGCCTAAACAATTTTCTTTTTGACATTAATGTTTCTTATAAATTTTAAATACACATTTTTATTCTCAAAATTAAGGATTTTTTTTTAAACCACAAGCAATGAAGTAGATATTAATATTTTGGATGTGTACTGTTACAGTAACTCTTAAATTTCCATGGTAGTTACAAACAACACTTAAAATATATTATTCTAAACGGTATGAGTAATTTGATGAGAAGGCAAGCAACTACTTACCTTATGCCAACTGGCTTAATTCTTTAACATTTTTAGATTGCTTAAGTGCAAATTTAAGTCAGTTTTGACATTCGCAATATTTCTTGTTAGTGAATAATCTTTGCTGAATAACAGTTTCACAAAAAGCACAATATCCCTCTTTGCGTGTATCAAACTTGTTCAAATGTTTAGGCTTATATAAAACAAAAACAGCATTTTGTCATTTAGTCTAAAAATTAGAAGCAAAGAAATATGAGTATAACCATTTGTCCTAAACAAAATGTTACTAATGAAAATAAATTATAATGACTAACAAACAAATTATTTTGTTGATAAGCTTTTGAAGTACTTGTCTCCTGGGGAGGATCGTTTTCTTATCATTTTTAACCTTTTATAGCAGCTTTTATGTATCGGACCTCAAAGGCTGCACAATTTTTATCTGGTATGTGTATAATAAGAATGTTCCCATCTTCATTTAGCATTGCTGCTTTACGAAGGTTACCTTCCAAAAAAATAAACAATATACTTGAAATAATATAAAATTTAGGATTTACAAAACGTAATGTTATGTGATATTAACAAATTACTTGTTATTTGTCTCGGATTAAACTTCATTAATTCTAAATAGGAGGTCCCGTAAAGTATATAGTATTCATTTCCTGAAATGTTAAACTGCAAATTACTGGAAAACAACAATGCTGTAGGAAATACAGCTTGATACAAAAGATACAAAATTAATAATTCAATTCACTACAGATATATTTATCGACAAAAATAACAATGAGATAAAAATACATAACAATTAATTGCGAACTTATACAATGATCAAGAATCAACATAGAAACCAGTGATTGGTCTGTCTCTGAAGTGCCTCAAACTAAAAATATTATATAAACACATTAAAGAACAATTAACGACATGATTAATTAAATATTTGCTTTGCAAATTGTTTTGTAGTATGCTTTTCTCATGGTTCTAGCATCTTTTTCGGACATTAAATATACCGGTGAATTAATGAAAGATAAGATAAGAAATAAGTAATTTTTCAGTCTCATGGGTCAAGAATTCTTAATAATCATTTTTTAGGTTAGATTAAGCTTTGTCCGTAATTTTCAGTGACGAGATTTTTTTTTCGTACATAAATCGTACGTAAAATCACTCATTTCGAATCATATCTTTGAACATAGTCTTCATTCCATTTGACAGATCATTATGTAACAGCCTGTACATGAAGCAAAGTACATTGATTTTGTTAATATCAAATATATCTAATATACGAAGTTTAGCAAACACTGGACCGTACCTACGTATAGCGGGTGACGAAATGATTATTCTTGCAACCCGTTTCTGTTGCTTGAGGAGAACAATAGTGAAAGTTAAAATATAAATGTAATACTTTTGGCACCACATACCCTATGGTGGCATCAACTACTCCTTATAATTATTTTACTTTCATATATTCCGAGGTTAAAAAAATTGACTTGAGTGTAGTATTATATGAAATTATGGAGGTATGATAATGATATTTTCCTGTTGTCATGTCAAAACTTTATAATGATAAATTGGTGTAATTAATATCCAAATTCCTAAGAAAGCGGTACTCATGGGAATTTTTTTTAACGAAATATAACTCACCTCCGTCTTCCGTTTCAGCCTTGAAAAGCTTGTCTCAGATTCCTTTTTGAGGAACAAAGCTTACAACTTTGTCTCATATTATACATTTAACAGGTAGCAATGAGTTCGATCGTATATAATATCCATGAAAGTTCCTAGAGTCCCATCCATTACATTTTAGACAGTCTTTCCATGAGTAGGGCACGACTTCTTATGTAGTTTAGCTTGGGTAAGAAAATTCTTAACGAACAGATGTCTGGAAAGTCATGTTTACCTCTTTACAAACGTCAGCGTAACACACACACACATTGCAAGGGTTTTTATTGTTAATAGGAACCAAAAAAGGCAATGTTCACATTGTTTACACAAATTCATGGATATTTCTAGAGACGCTTGGTTGATCTGGAGCCAGATACCGACGAGTGTTGCTACACGTATCTGATATTTGAAGCAATCTGTTCAGACGCTTTAGAGACATATTCAGATAAATTATTTGGATAAGAATATCAGGTAAAATATTTTTTCTTTCTTTGCATTTATGAACATTATGATAGGAAGCTTTACTTAAATAATCATATGGTGTTTGGACAGTGTTCACTCCTCTCATCCCAATTCTGAATGTTTACCTTATTATTCTTGCAAACGTTATAAATAATATTTACAAATATAAACAGGCACAATTTATCAGTTGACTGAATGGTAAAATAATCAATAATATGTATCATCTTGTCGTCATCAACATCATTATCATTATCAGCCATAATAATAATAAAAAAAATAATGACTATCATCATCTTCATCTTTATCAAAATGCTAATGATAATTTGTCATAATTAGTGTCATCGTTTTCATAATCATCATCATTATCATCATCATCATCCTCATCCTCATCATCATCATCATCCACATCATCATCATCATCATCGTCGTCGTCGTCGTCGTCATCGTCATCTTCATCATCATCATCATCATTATAATAATAATCATCAACATCATCATCATCATCGTCATCATCATCGTGATTATAAGATTAGCTAAAGAAATTCTCGTAACTCGCTTGTACTTTCATGTAATTCATTCTGTGTTTTGATGTAGCAAACAATCAATAATTCAATATTTGAAAAGATTTTAACATATTTGTTATTCCTTCATTTTTTTTTCAATGCAAAGTATGAATGCTGTACGTATATTTTGAAAATGTGTTTATGTTTATAAAGCTCTGTCCAGATTATCGAATGTTCTTCGAAACAAAATATATGCCTATATATAGTCATGATGTACCTGTACATAGTTAAGATGTGATGTCATCATGACCATATTTAAGCATGATAAATGTTTTTGGCAAATAAAATTTGATAGTTCAGACATGGCCGGCCTTCGTGTTAAATTTGTTTTGCTTATTCTGGTAGATACATGTAGTAATTATATGTGGTATTGGTTAGTAAGTTCACATTTTTTGTTTAATGTTGGTGTGATATGTGAAGAAAATTCTGTATCATTATACTGATCATTGGTTTTTTTTTTATATTTTAAAGGCTTATAATTGGTGTTTATGATTTTTTCAATGTATAATATATTCATATTTTGATACTAATAATATCTAATTTAGTTTTATAAAATCTATTAGCTTGAAATTTATCGATTTCAAATTTGTCATGTCCTTTAGGTTTGGATAGACGTATTTAAATATTATGTCTATTTGTTATTTATTTTTTCTTTTTCTAGATTTTTCTTGAAAAGAAGTTTTGTTTAATTAACATTATTTTAAACGTTTATGTTTTGTTTTTATTATTCCGGAATCTTTTTGCAAAGAGGTTTTGTTTATAAATATATATATATTTTTATTTTACATTGTATTGTATTTTACTATTGTTTACTTCCATTTCCCTTCCTCATCCCCTCATTCAATGCGTTTAAATCTCAAAATCGTCAATGTTTCACACATCATGCAGGATAACCCACTCCGATTTAATTCAATATATTTTGGTGGGTATCTAATGTGAAAAATTAAAAACTCTATAAAAATTAAATTGCTAATTTTAAGGGATCAATTCAACTTCTAATAAGAGGTTGATTGAGACAATTAATTTTCATTGATTTCCTGAAAATTGACTAACAAAATGTCATCTTTTGCTAATCTGTGTTCTCTCTTTGTGGCATATATTCAAATATGTTTCACAGTCAAACTTAACTAGGATAAATATTATCTAACCAGGCTAATTTCACGCAAATTTAAAGGTCTGAAAACTATTTGGAACCGTAGCCTACATTGTGTAGCGGTGACGAAAATATTTTCTCAATTCTCAATCGAAAGCTAATAACTAATCAGCCCATTGTTACTGAAAGTTAAAAAAAAAATTATTAGCTAAATGAATATTATTCTTTGTCTTTCGTAGAAGTCACCCACCTTTATTGTCATTCTTTTTTATTGTTTTCAATAATATTTTCATCTCTAATCTGGATTACATTTCAAATAAAATAAAAGTAAGTAATATATACATGCGATATTTTGTCGAAGTTAAAGCTTTCCTCTTTTTAAAAAGTATGTTTTTTATTTTATTATTGGAAAGTTTTGAAATAAAAACAAAAAGAAAATAAAAAGAAGTGGAAATTCATTAAATTGTATGGTAATTGAGTAATTCCAGTAGCACATACTCTTTAGTATTCACCTGCATTATATATATATTTTTTGTATTTAAATATTTTTAAATTAAATACAATACATATCATACAATGTATTTTTTCTCTACATCTTTTAATCTTTGTACAATACCCAGATCACCTTTGACCCAGGCCTTAAAAAGTATTACCTGTATGTACTCTCATTATTATTTATTTATTGTTTCATAGAGTACCTGATTACTTATTATATCAACAAAATAATTTTTAAGAGTTTTAAGTGTAACAATATAAGTTTGTATAAAATTTTTTTTATCATAATTTACAATTCGTAATACAATACTATACATATGTGTATGTGTATGTGTGGGTGTACTTTAATCTATGACGTTTTTTCCCTTTTTAATAACTTCCTAATAGCAGGATGACAAAACTTTATTTTTTGGTGTCGATACTTTTATTAACATGCTTTTTAAAGAAAATCTCCAAAGGCAAAAAAAAAAAAAAAATCTTATTTTTGGGGTAAAAAATCGCGTTTTTGGGCAAAAATACAGTTTTCAATAAATTAGTATTTTTGCCTGCTATAATGCAAGCCCTACCTGTACAAAGAGGTTTAGAATCAATATGATCATTATTTAGTCAGAAATAAGCAAATAAAGATGAAAAAATATAAGAAAATTAAAGATTTTTTGAACGAAAAAGTCGCTTTTGTATTAATCTATTTTTTAGTATGAGCATACCATTTTGAAAAATCTCTGGAGCCAAAAAAAAAAAGAAAATATTTTTTTGATAAAAAAATGAATTTTTAGTGTAAAAATAGAATTTTTTGAGAAAAATGGTTTTTATTATTTTAGTATTTTTTACTATTATACTTATAGTACAAGGCCTACTTGTACAAACAAACAAACAGGATTAGAATCCATATGGTCATTCTTTTCACAATAAGCATTTAAGAATGAAATAGTTTTATCAACATGCTTTTCAAGAAAATCCCTGAAACCCCCCAAAAACAATTTTTTGACACTTTTTGGGGCTAAAAAAATTATTTTTCTGAAAAAAAAATATAGATTTTGTTTACATTTAAACTATACCTGATATGCTTTGCATGTAAAAATATATTCTAATCAAAAGTATACCTCACTGATAAATAACATGTCAGAATCCTGTCATAAGGGTTTAAAACCTTCCCCCCGCCCAAATTTTTGGTCATTTTTAGGCTAAAAATATGATTTTTTTTGGTTAAAAAATATAGATTTGTTGACATTTATGCTCTGCATGTAAAAATATATTTTAACCGATATCGTACCTCACTGATCAATAATGTGTCAGAATCTGACATAACAGTCTTAAAGAATCTCAATTTTTCCAATTTTTTTATTTTAAACGACGATTTTTGGTACAAAATAAATTTTTTTGACATCTATACTGATATGTTCTGTATGTAAAAATACATTTTAACCAACACAGTATTTTACCTCGATGGTCAGTAATATATCAAAATCTTATAAAGGCATTGGTAAAAAATTGAGATTTGTCTACATATAAAACTACAATTACAGTTCTTGGTATGTAAAAAATTCATTTTAACTAAAATATTATCCTTACTAGTCAATAACATATCAGAATCTTACTCAAAGGTTTTCCAATATTCAAATTTGGCAATATTTTTTGGTTAAAAAACTTATTTTTGGTAAAAAAATTGAGTTTTGTTGAGATTTAAACTATATCCTGATATGCCATGTATGTTATATAATATTAATAATATTATATATTATATTTTATTAATATTAGTATACCTCACTGATCAGTAACAGTGTCAGAATATGACAGACGGTTTAAAAAATGTTTCAATCAATCAAAAATTTCACCTGGGCTAAATACAGTTAATTTTTTGTAAAAATAGAAGTTTGGGCTTCGTTTTTCTATAGTAGTTAGACGCCCTCATAAAGCCATAGATAATGATCGCTCGATTTTGAACCTCACTGGGCTCACCCATAATTTATCAAGGCCTATAAGGATGCACATTTCTTCCCATGACATTTCGATTGGGGGTGGAGATGCGTTTTACTAGCAACATGGTCTTTAGCTTGCATGCCACCTATGGCCCCAGATGGATAAAGGCCAGTGCCCTTGGTGGTAGTTTTGGGGGCAAAGCTTTGGGCCTGTAGTGGATTTCTGAAATGCATAATTTAGTAAATATGCTATTTAAATTTGCATTAATATTGGGGTTCTTGGGGACGTGAAGAAGTAACTGTTCATGTTCTGAAACCTGTATGCCTAGAAGGAACACTGTTAATATGGATAAATCCGCAAAATAACAAATTCGTACCACAGTTAATAAATATTAACAGATGGCAAATGAAATGCAAACTACAGCACTTGGCAATAATTAGGAACGATAGTGAAAATGAGTTTTAAAAAGTGAACCTTTAGAAATTTGAGGGTCCAGCTTTGGGGATTTGTGCACAAAAGGTACAACAATAGAGTTTTGAGAGCTAAACAGTATAATGGATTTCTGAAATAAATAATTTTTTAATATTCTATTTAAATTGTTATTAATTGGGTGTTGTGGGGGACCCTCTGAAGAAGCGTTTTATGTCCTTTACATCTGTATACATCTGCAATAGTGATATCACATCACTTCTGTTACTATAGCATCAATAATTTGTGAAAATATCTTGAGGAAAGTACTGTATGTCCTTGTGCCCTACCCCTTTTCCTTAATTTTACAGAGCGTGATATACCACATTTATTGGAAAAGGAAGAGTAATCGGCAAGCCTGAAAATTCTATTCCCCACCACCCCCGGCAGCAACAGAGGCATTTCTTTCTATAAGCGAACATCAAAAATTCGATTCCAGTCTTCTGACATTTTAGCGACTCACTAATAGCGACTCACTATTCTTTAGTATGACAGGACAAGTAGGCCTACATCGGTATCAATTAAGGTCCACCGAGAGGTGTTCTCTCGGAATAACAATGACCTTGCGCATCCACCCACCCATGTGTTGACCAATCAGTTGATATATATAATTATAATTATTGTGCCATTGAAGGTAATTATAATGATATTATTTTTTAGTTTCTCGAACTACTAAGTATATATAAAATCAACATAATACATCGGGGATATTACACCCTCCCCAAAGTCGGACCCCGGCAAGTGAGCCGGTTGAACCAGCACCGATACTACAGCTAAAAGTTACGGCGCCCCTTACTTAACCGCTCGGCCAACCAACTCGCCTCTTATTGTTTTTATTCTTATTTGCTTATTTGTAACAAAAGAATGACAATATATATATATGTATATATATATATGTATATATAAGATGTGGTTCGTAACAAAAACATTGTTTACTAAATCTGCATCATGTTCGAAATTTTCATTGTTAAATATGTTATCTTCAAAGTTCAAAATTGCTGTGTTTTTAATTATGTATTTCTATTGGTCTGGTATGCTTTCATTAGGCAAAGATATTCATTTAACCAATTTAATAATTCGTCGGAACGTATACAGTAATTATATTGTTATTTACAAGATCTTTAACGAATTATTTCATGATAATGCCACTAAGGCATATACTTCCCTCTATCTTGGCGGAGTACAATATGGAGAATAAACTTGGATGCCCTCATTACCTCACCTGGAAACTACAATCTCTTTTAGTCTGAGTCATTGAACTCAATTGCATAAGTACACATGACATGGTGACAGCGGTGTGTTTATAAAGGTAATTGTGATACTTAAATATACGTAGAAAACGTCACGTACATAATTACATACAACAAGAAGCATGGCTAAACTAGGACCGCCAGCAACTTTCGATTTTGCCCGACCGTACCGTCAGCATGGAGCGGCGCCAGAGATTCTATCGCTACAGGATAGCAACCAAGTTACATGAAGAAGGTAATGTACAAGTATATTCAATGGGAATGAAGCCGACACGATCTTTAAAGTCAGAGAGAAATTTGATCATCACTTTATTCCCCCCAAAAAAATGTAATTCATGAGCGAGCCACATTCTTCCAGAGGCAACACAATGAAGGGGAATCTGTTGAGGAATACGTACGAGAATTGTACGATATGGCTAAAAATGTAATTTCCAAACACAGGAGGTTAAGACAGAAAATATCAGAGATAGAATCGTCGTAGGATTAAGAGATAAAAACTTGTCAAAGACTTACAAATGATGACCAACTCACACTGGAGGGCGCTGCTCAATTTGCTAGAAATGCTAAAGTAGTTGACAAACAAGTTAGAAACCGAAAGCAAGGGCTACATACATCCAGTAAATGACTATAGACATTGCAAGCATGTCAAGGGGACGTGGTAGATAACTCTACAAATATATACCAAGTCAACCTATAGTGGGTAGACCAGGCAGTTATAATAGTAGTGGTAATGGAAGAAATAGCCAACAATGCTATTGTCCAGCAAAAGGTGTTACAAAGGGCCATTTTGCAAAGATGTTCCGCACCAACCGAGTTGGTGAAATGTTAGTAAGTGATGAGTTTGATGAGTTGTTTTTAGGCACTGTGACATGCAGTGATAAAGATGAGAAGTCTTGAAGTGTGAATCTGAAATCGAGAATGTTACGATTAAATTCAAGATCGATTTAGGAACTGATGCAACAATAATATCCGAAAGTACTTACGATAGTCTAATTCCCAAGCCAAAGCTAATAATAACACACGCAACTTTCAAGAGCTTGACAACGAAATTAGAGACGCGAGGGAAATTCACAGCTGAAACAACGTATATATGCTTGATGTTCATGTTATTAGCGGAACTACGTCTAGTAACTTGCTGAAGATGGGACTAATCAGTAACAACATACAGGAAATCAACCATCAAACCATTGGCCTATGAAAAACTGACCCTGTCAAGTTTCGACTTAAGGATGGAGCCACTCTATACCACATTAACACACCTCGTAGTGTACCACTGTCGTAGAATACCACTGCCTACCAAAAGTAGTGAAAGAGTTAAAGAGAATAGAGGAAGTAGGCGTAATAGGAAAAGCCGAGCCGACAGAATTGTGTGCACCAATGGCAGTTACCCTTAAACAGGAACCCGGGTTTGCGTTGATCTACGTCAACTAAACAAATCAGCCAAACGGGAAAAAAATATTCTCCCAACTTTAGATGATATAACAAACACGTCAGCATGTGCAACTGTATTTTCAGCATTAGATGCAACAAGTGGATATTTTCAAGTTCCTTTGTGTGAGGAGAGTTCAAAATTTACAACTTTCATCACACCTATGGGACGATACTTAATTAGGAGACTTCCTTTTGGTATAACTAGTGCAAGTAAAATATTCCATAAGAAAATGCAAGATATGCTGAAAAATGTGAAAGGTACTGCAGTTGTACAAGATGACATCATAGTATCAGTCCGTAGTATGGAAGAGCACGATTCTAGATTTTACCAGCTCTAAGAGAAAGGCGGACTCAAACTGAACAAAGACATATGCCAGATTAGGCAATCGCAGCTGTTGTATAAGGGAAAGAAGTTCAACGCAGAAGGAACAAGCATTGACCCTAACAAGATAAAGGCCATATGCAGTCTAGAGCCACCCACAAGTGTTAACGAATTAAGACGCATACTTGGGATGGTCAGCTATGTCGGTTGTTACACGTCCATGGCAACGTATATGAAGAGATATTTGTGATTTCCAGAACAATCATTATCTTTTAGTAGCTGATAGTCCAGTCAAGTATTACCTTAAACATGGTATAAGCTCCTACCTCAACGAAACTCAAACCGTCCTTTATATATTGGAATGATCATTATCTTGATTTTGCGTCTTTCAAAAACTGGGATTTAAGTAAAAAAAAAGCCAGTTTTATAACCAGATTTTAGCCGCTTGTCACCGTCGATTGTTTACCTCGAGAAGTGACGTCACGCGGCTAAAATAACGATACGCCATTTGTGTCTCAACGAAACTTATTAGATAAATGATACGTTCGCTAATAATTACCAATATCACAATGCATTTGGTACAGTATAAATACGTAAATATTATGATGTATTTAAAATCATGCAAATCTCAGCTGGTTTAAAAAATAATCAATATGGCCTTCCATATAAAATAAACTACGCCCTAAATCGAATCAATATAATTATATTAACAAGCGAAGCGACGGTACCCAAACGACGCGGTATAAAAGTTTGTACATGAGGTATAAAAATAAGTGTAGGGTATAACGTCCGGTACCGACTACCGTAATTTATCGCACTTATGGACCTAGCATTTAGCCTACAGCTTTAGCTCCCCATTTTTTAACAAGCTAGAAAAAAATCAGCGAAATCTATAAAAGGTTTGTAGGCCTAAATAGTTCTTTTCGATGTTATAATCACGTTTAACATATACAGTATTCTCTAATTCCTTTTAATCGTCCGTTGTCACATATTCTCACTCTTTGCGCTATATATGGCCTAGTATTCTTACGGTTTTTGGCTTTTTGAACTGTACTAAGTATAGATTCACACATCTTCTTCAATTCTTTGTAGTTCCCCATTAAATAGTGATATTGTACTACAAGTATTTGACCACCTATGCCATGGTCACTGTAGTTGTCGGGGAAAACCATTTTAGCTCCTAAATCATAATAATGCAAAGGAGCATCCCGATGCCGATATAGAAGTTGATCATAACCTCTGTTTCGGAACGGTACCAATAAATGTGTATAAGCATCGCCTAAGAATCTATACAAACGTATATATTATATATATATATTTATTTATATATATATATATGATTATGATTATTATAAATATATATGTAGGCCTGTTTTAATTATCGTATATGGTCACTTAGTGATGCTAAATAAGGTTTTCATTTCAATATATAGGCCTTCACTCTGAACTTTGTCTCTTCTCATCGCAGCAAATCTTCCCTAAGTACGGAAGTACGGAAAAAGACAAAACGATTACGGAATTTCATCATAGGGCTGGACTCGTAATTAAATAACTCTGGAGTCATAAATAAATAGGTCAATTCCACATTGCATCAGAAAATGTTTAGGCATAGAAAGATTTTTTTTTTATAAAGACGTTATATCTGGAACCTCGCACAATCGTCGGTGGTCTCTTTATTTAGGTGAGTAAATCCGGTCTGACAGTCAGCCTGACCCAACGACGTGACGCCGCGTCTGTCGGTGGTGGTACAGTAGTTTGGATCATCCATGCCCTGTTCGCGTTGCGTTTGGAACCGCGTCCCGACGATCGTCGGCGCAGAGGGTCGCAAATGCTAAATGTGCCAGCACATTGATAAAAACCATGGAAATTATTATAAATATTATTATGCAATAATTTAAATAATAAAAACAGACCTATCAACGTCGTCCACAAATGCCGTGCAAAACTGAGACTTCCGAAGTAGATTATTAGATTATTCTTCAGATTTTTCGGAGATTTGTTTGATTAAAATTATATCGTCATATTTACGTAGTTATACTGTATCAAAAGTAATGTTGATACTGTTAATTATTAGCGAACGTATCGATTAGCTAATTGGTTTTGTAGAGACGCAAATGGCGTATCGTTTTTTTTTGCCAAGTCACTTCACGAGGTAAACAATCGATGGTGACAAGCGGCTAAAAAGCGGTTATAAAACATTCTTTTTTACTTAAATCTAACTTTTTGTTTGAGTTTTGTTGAGGTAGGAGCTTATATGGTTAAGGTGATTTTTGACTGGACTTTTCAAAGTACATTGAAAACGTCAATCTACAAAAAGACATGACAAACCAGAAGGTCATCGCAGCAATGAAAGGAATATGCCCGTTGGGGAATCCCAGAGACTGTGGTTTCAAACAACGGACCAGAGTTCGCATCCCATCAATTCAGATTGTTTGCCGCATAGTATACAGCATGTAACGACAAATCCACACTATCCTCAAGGAAACGGTGAAGCAGAACGTGTTTTCCAAACAGCGAAAACTACGTTACGCCAAAATAATCATTTACTTGCACTGATGATATATAGATCAACACCAATCGAAGCAATATGTCAGCCCAGAACAAATGACAATGGGACTTAACCAAGAACAACATTCCCGACACTTAAAGATGTACTTTCCATAGAAAATGACTAAAATCATTAAAAACAATAATTTTAAAATTAACTTGCTCATTTTGCAGTAATACACAAATAATTAACTTGAGCATAGATATTATTAAATTAAAAAAAATGTGTGCCCTGATTTTTATAATAAGGATAATAAAATACTTCCAGTGACTGGAAGTGTTTCTATCATTTTTTCGCTGTAAGAGGATGGTTTTTACGGGTAAGCATTTTTTATATACAGTAATATCTATGTTGAAGTTCATAATTTTTATTTTACTCCAAAATTGTCAAGTAAATTTTTTTATGATCTTTGTTTTTTGTTTTTTTGCAAGCGACAGTACATCTTTAAAAAAATATTGCAACCAAAATGGCCGGATATTCATAAAGTGAAAGAAGCGATCTGAACGGTACCGGTATCTTCCCAG
>NW_022742733.1:158774-160029 GCF_011630105.1 Anneissia japonica | reverse complement strand
GCTAGATATTAATTTATGGTGAAACAACCCAGCTACTTTTCAAGCCAATGGGACCTAGCTATATGAACATGTGAGGCAATCAACAACACTGACATAATTTTGTATAAGCCACACTATGTTTTTTCTTTATGTAGGTTTGGTTGATTTTATTTTGAATTGAAAATAAAATTAAAAGATCAGGTAGTAGGCTAGGTACATACAAGTGCAATAAAAATACTTTACTCCTATATTTTACAAATTTACTTTCACCTCGCTTGGGTACCACCGTCGCTTCGCTTGTTAAAATAAAATAAAAAATATTGATCTGCCTGAGGGCGTAGTTTATTTTATATGGAAGGCCACGTTTATTATTTTGTTTGACTCACACGTATTTAGTTATTCTTCAGATTTTTCGGAGATTTGTATGATTAAAATTATATCGTCATATTTACGTAGTTATACTGTATCAAAAGTAATTTTGATACTGTTAATTATTAGCGAACGTATCGATTAGCTAATAGGTTTGTAGAGACGCAAATGACGTATCGTTATTTTTGCCACGTCACTTCTCGAGGTAAACAATCGACATGGTGACAAGCGGCTAAAAAGCGGTTATAAAACATTCTTTTTTACTTAAATCCAACTTTTCGTTTGAGTTTTGTTGAGGTAGGAACTTATATGGTTAAGGTGATTTTTGACTGGACTTTTCAAAGTACATTAAAATCGTCAATCTACGATATGGGAGATTTTTTTCGATGGGAACATTAAAAGCCGTTCATGAGTCACTTTGAGGATTACAAAAATGTTAGTTAAAATAATATAATCCTGCCTGTACATGGGAACCCCTCTTCCTACCCAACTAATAGTGTCCATCTTGGCCGACAAATTAAGCAAGTAGGTGTATTTTGGCATCTCCAGTCGCTGAATGAAACTAAAATTTTCATTTTGAATTAATAAAATAGAAGCTCGTAAGTGATCAATAATATATTATAATACAGTAAGTGGATATAATGAACAGTTGTTATATAAATTACAAAGTATAAACACTTTGAGGTTGTTTTAAATTAATTTTAATAAAAATTAGTTCTTACGTGTATATTATATTTTGTCTTTTAAAACAACAGAAGATACTAATTCTAATCTTCGGTGTCATCGCTCTCGCTGTACTCATCGTTGTGATCTTGGCCGTCACTGGTGTGTTTTCACCTTAAAGAGCTCAGCCGAAGAACCACAGTCCGATATTCGATCACAATGTTTATTCCGAACTATTAAATAG
>NW_022742733.1:157937-158698 GCF_011630105.1 Anneissia japonica | reverse complement strand
TCAAGGGGTGATGAAAAAAGGGTTGAATTTTCTCCTAAATGGAAGCTGCTTACTGGACATTTTAGTGAATCATCCAGTACCAGAAATCTAGAAACTATTTTGATTAAATGGTGAAGGTAGTTATTGGAGTAATTATGAATATTAACATTTTCAGTAATGATAGATAGTGCTTCACTATTGAAACTGGTTGTCAATTAAACTTTAATATATTAATTCCCCTCATTTTATTTGGCACTCCTACACCTAATGGTATGAATGTATCGTTTAAGTCTTTTAAGGTAATATTCAGAGGGTGTAATTAATTAAATCTAATATCCGTTAAAGTAGTTGTTACTAACGCCTGCTTTATTCAAATGATTTTATGTTATATATGCTACCTACACCATCTTAGCTTTGTTATTGGTCTCTAATGTGTTCTCATTTTGACTTTATTTATTTCTATTGTCTACTTATTAAGTGCCTGCCCCATTGTTCTAGACGGCGGTCCTTTCATCTTAGCATTTTGAAAATGTCTGATTCTGTTACATTGTGTTGTTACCATCATTTTTTTTCTATGCCACGTGAGCTCGTTAAACTGCTTACTATCTGCATTTTGTATTGATGTCTACGCAATATGTCTACTGTGCTACAAATTTACCTGGTTTTTTTGTCACAGCTCTTTATACCTGATGCTGGGCTATGCTCGAAGTACGTCGTATCAAATAAATTCCTACGGAGGCAGATTACAACTGTTTTGTTTGTTATTTTACTCTGGAGCTTAT
>NW_022742733.1:141518-157550 GCF_011630105.1 Anneissia japonica | reverse complement strand
TGTTAATGAATTGCTATATTGCTGTCTCTTATTCACATCTAGATGTGTATAAGAGACAGACTTTAGAGTTTATTTATCTAATAAATGTCAAAAACACAATAGAAACATTAGACAATCCTAAGAAATGATTTCTCAAAATAGATAGAGGGAAAGGAGGTCTTAAAGATATACTTGTTATGACAGATGTTTTTTTCCAAATATGCGCAATCACACGGCAAAATATGTTGCAAAAGTGCTTCTTGATAATTGATCTTCACATTGTGGTATTCCCTATTGCATTCACTCAGATCAGGGTCGACAATTTGAGTGTGTTGATTAAAGAAATTTATGCCTTGTATAATATTCGAAAGACGAGAACAAGTCCTTTTTGGCCATGTGGTAATGGACAAGTCGAACGATTTAATTTTACTCTATGTAACATGATTCGGTATTTGGAATTAGGAAAGAGAAAAAATGTGCCCGAGTTATAATTCAATTTGTATACATTTACAATTTTACCCATTTAGATTAATGCATGGTCGTGAACATACAATCTTTATCGATCATCTTATTAGTCATAATATAGGAAACTAGGAACATGGCTTTATCAAAGAGCAAGGTATGACCATGGGTACCGTGAATGATATGGCAATTGGGAACATTGGAAAGGCACACGAAATTAGTGAAAGATTACAATCTAGTAAAAACATAGCCGACATCTATGCATTGGGGATAGGGTCTTGTTTAAACGTATGGTTTATGATGGTAGACATAAACTTGTGGAAAGTACTATAGTGATACAAGTACATAATTGTAAATGTTAAAAAACAGGATGATGTCTACGTCATAAAACCATACATTGGGAATCAACTAGGATGGTTAACCGTGCGTTAATAATTCGTGATCAATAGATGATGTGTGTGATCCTCCTCCATTTTTGCCGAATGATGATAAAGTGAGTGAGGCAAGTGGTTGTACAAGGGTCCCTGTATAATCGGAAGAAAGTGAGAGTAGTAGTAGTAGTAGTAGTAGTGATGAAGATGTTGATCTGGTCCCTTTATCTTTTAACCAACATTGCCTTCTTCCACGGTTATTAAAGGAACACTTGGTAATCCCCAACATCTCCTTCGATATATGCTGAGTTAAGGTTATCCATGGTTGGTTATTATGGTTACGATTGATAATGATAATTTATAAGTGTATAAAAGGTTGTAATGATGTTCGGTAGTTCTTGCACTTGAAACCTGAAATTATAGATGTATTATTATTGATAAAACAAAATAAAAAACAAAACAAAACAAACTAAAAGATGCTTATATACTGTGCACTAGTCTTTAGGGACAAAGACTTGTCTGTCATGATGGATTGTGGAAGAGTGAGCAAACCGTTGACCTCTTTCGTGGCGCGTAATAATTGCACCGCGAAGTATTGCACCCATGTACTTTATTAGGCTGTCTGAATGTTACGTAGTATTGTATGCGCGTAACGATCTTGCTCGTCTGGGTATAATAATGGTTTTCACGTGGTTGCTAGTTGTTGAACACATCCATCGTTATTGTACAGTTTGCCGGTTTAGCAACGTAAACCTAATTGAGTAAATTTACAGGTATGTTAATGAATTGCTATATTGATAATAGTAATGCTATACATTCAGATATCTTTAACGATGTTTTATAATATGATTTATTTATAATTGATTCGAGTATCAGTATTAGGTAGTATTTCAAGTTTTCAAGTGAGAAATGTTATTGTTTGTGGATGATAGATATGCATATCGCAATGGTACAGCTGTGAGTGAAGCTGTAGAGTGTATTATTTGACTTGTTTTATATTTGAATATTATCATTATCTTTACATTGCTAACAATTATAATGGTTCATTCCTAGATTGAATTGTATTAGGCAGCTAACGATGGTTGTATTCCACCAAAGTCAGTTTTTGTTTAACTCCAGGCATGCACATTGATATGTAACTATGCACTGATATTGTAATGGTTAGGTAATATAGTTAAATGATTAATTGTTGTAATAGTTAATGTTGATTTGTTATTGTTGATTAATAGTATCGTGAAGTATGCTGTGCATAAGTATATTGATTGTTAAAAATGTATGATACAATGATGTATGTATTGAGACTGCAGTTCTGCTGTTTTACAGGGTTTTTTTTTTTTTTTTTTTGATGTGAATCTAAACTCTAAATTGACGATTAAAAGAACCTTGAACGTTCATGGTTGTCGTTGTTTTGTTTGTTGTTATCCTAAACTACCACAAAAGTAAAGTAAAAGAAAAACAATCACGACGACAATAAAACGTGTTGACCTCTTTCTTGGCGCGTAGTAATTGCACCGCGAAATATTGCATCCAGGTACTTAAAGCCCCATTCCCAGCAAAATTTCAATTGTTAAGAAAAATCTGATTTTAAAATATATGTTATGAAGATTTATATACATATAATACGAAATTGCTAGTTTAACTGAATATAGACATTCCTAAACAAGAAAACAATGTAAAATAAGATTTATTTTTTTTTTGTTGTGTTCCACACAAATAATAAATGCGGATGAATTTTCATGTTTGATTTTGCGATAGGTCTGCAAAGAAATATAGTGGGCGCCGAAAACATTACCTTAGGCTACCTAACACAGTACTAGGCTAGGCCTAGCATTGCCACGATTTAGGTTCTATTATCACACATAAAAATGACCGACATGATATTTTTCGTTGCTACTATTGACACTTGTGAAATTATTTCAATACTCGATCGACCGCAGTATGCGAGATTCGAAGTACAAAAACTAATCTCATTAGAGAGGGCGCACTTTATTTTATCTATAAAGAGTAGGGCCTATACGTAAAATCTAGAGCATTCCAGCGGATGCGATCTACAACCTCTGAATATGCCTAGTAACGAAGAATTCGTCGAGAAAATGGTAATCTCCTATAAGAAATAGTCTGCATTTATGTTTTTTTTTTTTTTTTTTTTTTTAATTAACCGCAATATTTTTCCATGTTTTATAATAATTAGAGTAATGCATATACATTTTTCCTAAACAACAATATTTGTTTAGTAAAATTTTGCCGGGAATGGGACTTAAGCTGTCTGAATGTTACATAGTACTGTCCGCGCGTCGTGGCCAGACATTTGGCAGCCAGACATTTGGCCTATTACAGACTATCGACCGAAATAGGCCTACCATTTCGCCGAATGCTAGTTTGCCGACAGGACGATTCACCGACAGCCAATTTGCCGACAGACAATTCGCCGACATTTTTTGTGAACATGTTAATGGGTGGATGTGCCACCAGTTGGCATTGATTAATTTTCGTGGCCTGAAGTTCACCGATAGACATTTGGTCTATAAACTATCGACCGAAATAGCATTCGCCGACACGAGATTTTGCCTACACCACATTTCGCCGAATGCCAGTTTGCCGACAGGGCCGTCCGCCGACAGCCAATTTGCCGACAAATAATTTCCCGACAATGAATTCGCCGAAATAATTTTGAACATGTTGATAGATGGATTGACATAGTGGCATATTTTGAGATTTATTTTTCTGAATTCTATTCTAGTACTGAATATATTGTGCACAGCTTACAGATATCAAATGTTAAATTATGTTTTGAGCATTGAATTTGAAACTTCCATACTTTGATAGGGATAAAAGTTCATGATAAAAATAATTAGTAGGCCGCTGTTTAAACCATGAAAGAATTATTCTATTCGGGTGACGTATTACTATTCTTTATAATAATGGAAGGCCCGTAATAATCTGGAGCGGATGCACGGGCTGCAACTATGCGATCGCACCCACCCCCTCCACCCTCCAAATTGTGTTAAGAAACATTATTCTATTGTACGTTTAATATGTACATAGTACCTGTACAATTTTTAAGGTATGAGAGTGCAATTTCCGGGTACATAGAGGTCAATATTCTCAAAATGTTGGCACCTCAGCCACATCCATGGTGAGCCTGAGGTCGTATCACGCACACCCTACCGCCAAATCCTGCATTCGCCTCAACTGATAACTGCTACTGGTAAAGCAACGTTTAACTACTCTTGTAGGCTACGTACATTAATACCGTAAAACCTCGAATTAAAGCCCTGGCTTCTATTTTTGCAAACTTTCGATGGGCTTCTTTTTTCGATATGGGCTTCTTCTCAAGGCTACTTTTGCAAAGTAACGAGGTGGGTGGGTGGGGGGAGGAGGAAGGTGTGGGCTTCTTTTTCAAAATGAATGCTGTACATTTTGTAAATTCGTACTAAGAAACAATACATAAGGTCACTGTAACATCAATCTGTATCATTGAGTATATTTCTGGCATAAAATCATTAAAACTGCTGTATAAACCAAGCTTGTTTTCAATTTATTTTGTTTTTTGAAATTCATGTGTGAATGTACTGTCTCGAACAAAAAAAAAAACTATGCTAACGTGAAAAAACCCCATAGGCTTTTTTCGAGGCTAATTTCACAAACATTTATGAAATCCCATGGTGACAATAGTAATGACGATAAAGCATGAATGGTTAATTGATATTTAGTACAAGTATGACCAGGGAACAGATAAATTACAAGTAGTTTAGCTGTTCCCTGGTATGACTGAGGGGTATACTAAAATAGTATGTGTTTTAAACTACAAACACAAAACTGTGATAAACAGAATTGAGGCAGTGAAAAGTGCAAAAATTGTGGTTAAATTATAGATAAACTCTGGATATATGTTGTACTTGAAGCAATTAAACATTACACACCTTTTTTAAAGGAAATTTTGTTTTTTTAATTATATGCATATAATATAGAAAATAATCCTAGCACCGCTTCCGTGTGAAACCAAACTACGATGATCTCACCTGGACCAATCCATGAGAAACAAACCATTCCAACGTGGCCACACGTAGCACAATTATGCCTTGTAGCATAATTTAAACCCCTGTAGTATTTAACATTTATGCTACGCATAATTTTACCAAAACGTAGCATAATTTAGGTTGACATTGAAAAACATTTTAAATGTGGCATGGTCAAGAGAAATTAGTCACTTGACAAAAAGTTTGAGATATTACCAGAGTAGAAAGAAGTAATGTATACGCTTTAAAATGTTGAAAGAATACAATCCGAGTGTTGGTTAAAAAGTTACGCGAGTTTAAAGATATGCATGTTTGGAATAACCTTGGAACAGGTTTCAGAAAAATAGTACTCCAAAGTACACTGACTCGTTGAACTGTGTGCTGATAAACAGACAGATTATGCTGAGTGACATTGTCAAATAAACAACCTAGCAACGGGGGTTATAATGGGTCAATTGCAATGAAATTTGGCACACATAACATGAATACAATGATGTAACAGCATGCTAAATTTAAAAAAAAAATCTAACTAGATCTTCATTTGTTAAATCATAGCCCAATTATGTTCATATATTTAGCAACAATCAAAAAAAAAAAAAAAAAAAAATATCGGATTCTTTTAGTGATAATATCAATGTGTATCAGCTTCATTTAATCAATCAAATTTTCAGCAATGTCTGCATTGATTACCGCTAACTATTGTGTGGGAGTCCTCTGTTTAAATGTGCTGTAGACACCTATATTGCTAATAATTATATTTATTATCAATCTAACATATCATTTTATTTAAAAAAAATGCCTCCACCCCTGCTTATACATTGCGGTCATTGGTGGATCTAAAAAGAGGAACACAAGCTCAAAAAAACCTTCTTATGTCCCACCTTTTCCTAGGACCTGTGTTTTTTATGCGAGCCCCCCACAACACCCCCCTCACAGACCCTCCAGAAACACCATGGATCCATCCCCGACAGTAGACAAATGGCAAGTTATTGAATACTAATTCAAAATATTTGTAAGCCATGAAAACTAAAAAAAGAAGACAATTACTCTTTATAATATTTTATTTTACAAAATGCAATGAGAGTCAAGTTTAGCATAAGCACACAATGGCCATATCGATGCAGGTATGATAATTTATATAACTTTATAAACACAATTGGTAAATAACAAAACAATCTATCATTCTAAAGTATGCAATAAAAAGTATTTTAATGTTCGAATAAAAAAAAAGTATCAAAATTGTATATCTGATCTTTACAAGCTTTCCCGTCTGCATTCAATGCAAGGGCTTCGGACCTTCAGACATGAACTATCATATCAGGCTGCATTAAAAATGTGTTTTTTCTTTAAATTTATTTATTTAGTTATTTTTTTTAATTTTTTTTTTTTAACCGGGGATATCAAGCACTTCCAATCTTCTTATATCGGGCTACATCCTACCACCGATTAATTTCTTGGTGGTCTTCTTTTTCTTCTTTTTTGGAGGCTCACTTGGAATATGCAATTCGCTATAATCGGCGACATCCTCTTCAGCTAAGACAACTCTTGGTTCGGGGCATACCAAATCAAAAGTTCTGGTCGGATGTAGGGCCGGATGTGCCTGAATAAGTAATTCTGCCGAGCAATCGTTAGGCCTGGTGGATGGACGATGTATGGCAGTACATCATCTTCAATTGTTAGAGCACCATTTTTTTGTGCCTCAATATGTTTAATTCAACCTCAGATGACGTGGCATATTGCTTCACAATTACGATGCCTGGCTTCTCGCATGTGAATCGGAAGCGATGAAACTTTCCAATATCAGGGATTTCCCGAAACCACTTTCCTAAAAACAGACTCCAGGCAAACAGCTGCAGCGAAACATCGCTTCAGTCTTTTTTTCGACGACCTGTGCAATATTCATACTGCTTGACTTATTCACAACGTCGGCAATCCCCTGGATGGACTCGACCTTAGTAACCTTCAGTCTGCTTTATTTGCCCAAAGCCACCATCGGGCAAAATCTTGGTATGGTCAGTGAGCATGAAATTGATTGTAATTTCTCTGTGCCGGCCAGTCATCATTCGCTACATCAGATAAACCATCCTCAATTGATTTTTATTCTGAGCGATGCCACAGTCTCACCAACGCCCCAGTTTTCGAAAAAGTGGTGGACAAGGTTGACTACAAAATATGAGCAATTCTTTATAATTTGCGCTTCATCCACAAGATAATTCACCTATTAAACAATAAAAAAAAATTACAAATTAACCTGGACATTAATAGTAGTTAGTAAATTAAAAATAAAATACCACAGCATAAAACAAATATATAATAAGAATAATCTACACACCTGTTTGGTTAATCCGGTACAACACATACCGAAAATCTTGCATTTTCTCGGTGTAAGGAAGTAGGTTGGCCCGGCTTGCATCGGGTCCGATTGGTAGAGGACTTGCTGGGCATAGTCAAAAGCATAGTGTGAGACACACCTTCAAATAACATTGATCTGTGGATGCCTATCTGCATGTCTTTCACCTGCTCCTAAAGATAAAAATAGAAAATAATTTTAGAAAAAAAATTAAAATTTAAATGTAGACATTGACTAGGGGTGGAGGGAGTAGGTGGGAATTTGCAGGCCCTGAATTCCACCAAGCTAATTATTACCTTTGACTCTGCTATCATCTAATTGTATACACGCCTCTGCCCCATCGTCAGTTCTAGGTGTTCTTGAGCAACCTTTATCAACTCCGACTTGTGTTGTAGAGCTGCTCCACCGCTTCTAAATATTCTAAGAGAGACTTCCAGCATCTGCAAAATGTCTTGTATTTTATCTCTGGCTCATCTGGTTCTGTAAATAAGAGATAATGATGTTTAACATGGGTATTAAAGCCAGTAAACATGCTTAGAAATATTAAAAATTTGGTATAAAAATTGTTAGTTGAGATAAAAATTTAGTATACTGTATTAGTATAAATGACAACACACACCAAGCAAGTAGTGATGCAATTTAAGAAAGTATAAATGTGAGATAACTTACTAAGAATCTTCCTCGCTTGATTGAATTTCACGAGGACATTAGTCTTTGCCTCGCTACTGGACAGTAGAATGGTATCGGCATCCGTTTTTCTCATATCTGGTATGCGCCCTGGCTGAACCAAATTATGTTCTTCAGCATACCGCTTCATAAACAAGGCGACGTGAAGCATTCCACCGAAGTCCATCACCAAGTTCATCGACAATAACAACAATGAAAAAAAAAAATACAGGCCCTTCATACATAGATGATTAAATAGTAACTAGGCCTACACACTACTATTACTAGTACATTCACTGGAATGGAACACCCTGCTATTATTTTGTAATAATTAAATTAATAAAGTGATACAATTAAAATTAGGTTAAAACAATGAAAAAATATTTAGAAGCGGTGGAGCAGCTCATTCCACCGAAGTCCATCACCAAGTTCATCGACAATAACAACAATGAAAAAAAAAATACAGGCCCTGCATTCCAACAAAGTCCATTACCAAGTTCATCGACAATAACAACAATGAAAAAAAAATACAGGCCCTTCATACATAGATGATTAAATAGTAACTAGGCCTACACACTACTATTACTAGTACATTCACTGGAATGGAACACCCTGCTATTATTTTGTAATAATTAAATTAATAAAGTGATACAATTAAAATTAAGTTAAACAATAATATCACTGTGATACAAACAGTACTCACTCTTATCAACTGCCATCATTTCAAGTCGGTTTGCCAGCAAAAAGCTTGAGGTTCAACTCGCTCACAGCATTTAGCCTTGCATTTGCAGTCAAATTTCAGAATTTCTGCGACCTGTTTATCGTTATTGGGTCGCTAACTTTTATCACATCATTACCAACAGGAATTATAAGGATTAGGCCTACGCTTGCAGGTTCATCATCTAATAACGATTAATAGTCGTCGTCCTCGTCGTCGTCGCTAAATATACAATTTTAATACATAAGAATAATATAACATGGACATAGTAATTCATACTTAAACAATACATTAAATATAAATATAAATGTAATAACGTTAACGAATAAATAACAATAACTAAAACGTGTACATAGTATCACTACTACAATAAAAAGATTATTATCTTTCAATCTTATATAGCCGGAGTTAGTATTGACCTAGGTTACTATGGCTAACGACAGGTACGCTTTCTCCTATATAAAGGTTTTTTTCTATGGAATGACCTGTACGAACACGAACTCCTGTAGACTATACCAGTACCGTTACGAGTTTAATCGTGCGGGAAATATCCTCAAGACACATTCTTGTATGTTATTATTATTATTTTTTAATTAATATATTTATTTATTTATTTTAAATCGTTTAATTAGGCATTACATAATTTTCTTGTGTAATATATAATAATAGTGGAATTATGTAATTTATTAAAAATATATTGGTACAGTAGTATGTATGTATATGTAACAATAAAAACAATACGATTATTACAAAAAGTATGACATTTAACAGTAAAGTAAAGAGAGAAGAAAGAAAAAGAAATTACGGAGTGGCTCAAAATGTTTTCCGAAATTTGTATATAAAATGAGTATGAGGTTTTTAAACAGAATTTTGGGACACTAATCTTCAGATCTACATGTCCATAAATAACGACTTTCCATGGCGACTACCCAGTCCTCCACAAAACAAAACACCTGTCGAAGAAACATGAAACACATCACATAAATAAATTGTCGGCAAAATGCCTGTCGGCGAATTGATTGTCGGCGAATAGGCTGTCGACGAATTCCGATGTCGGTGAATTTTCTTTCGGTCAACTGTCTGTCGGCCAACTGTCGGTCGGCCAAACGTCCGTCGCAAACTGTCATTCGACGAAATGTCCTAGTACCGGTTTGGCAGTGGAGAAAATGGCGTCGTTTGAATGCATTTTGTGTCACCGATAGCAACGGAGTGGTATCACCTGGTATCGTGACTAACACGTATTACTCTATGTTGTACACATCAACCACAAAAGGATCGTCAGTAAGTTAAGATCAATCAGACATTAACATTAATTGTGTTGCCTGAAGATGCACATTTTAACCAAATATCATCATCCATTTTAAAGTACAAATTTCGTATATTTGATTGCACATTTTTGTTTATAAATAAATATGAATTAAATTTGTTGATTAAAAAACATTTACTAAATTGTTTCAGTCCATATGACACTTTGTTTTTTTTTTTTTCATAACCAAAATTAATCAAGGACCTTTGGTTTTAAAAAATGAAAATAATATCCGTAATAAAAGACATTAATTTTAAATTAGAAATATACTATTATTTTTTGCCGTTGAGTGTGAACATATATAACAACAATAATATGTTAGGTTGTGGTTAACAATAATTATATTAAGCAGTACGCATCTGGTTTTTGAAATAGTTTCAGTTACAGTCATTATGTAAATATTTATATGTAATTACAATATTTATTAAAATAAAGGCCTATTAATAGGCTATTTAAGTTGCGCATTTTATCAAAGAATATGTTCCTGCTTCTTGTACTGCAGACTCCAGTGCAAATAAGGCCAACGCCGGGTACTAATTGGGGTCTGATGGCTCGTTAGGCGGGATAACGAACAATGTATCCGTTACATATCGGAACTGGCGTTGCAATGCGGGTTTCCAGGGGCGCGCCAATTCACAATGTATTTGAAATTTAATTTAATTATTATTTAGAACTTGGTGAGGTTTCTTCCGTTTGTGTTTTTGGTCAAAGGCATTGCTTTTCTTCAGTAGATGAATAGAGTAGGGGGTACATTATTTTCAAAAGAAGACTAAAACATATTTTATATTAGTAAATAAAGCGCATTAGAACTCAAAAATTGTGAAACCAACTTTGCCGAATCCCTTTTTGCAAAGCAGCATACAATTCACATTTGGGCACTCTTTTATTTGCATCTCATTGATTATTACGTTAGGCAAGCTTACCTGAGCCTTATACTATATACATAGTATACGCCAAGCCCAAAGGTTGTCCTCCCGTATACACCACCCAGATTTTCATAAATACCTATCAACGGTTGGGGGTACACAATATTCATTACATGGAAGAAGGGGAACCACATTTTTGGAATATATAGGTTAAGTGGATACGTGTTCTAGCGATAGTGTATAGCAGTGACATGGAACGAGTGGGCCAGGGGCTCCTACTGAAACATTATGTATTTCTATTTATTTCAATAAATTACATTTGGTGTTGGTATGCGTGAATTAAAAATAAATGGCAAAACGGTGACTGGGCTGGGGGCACGTGCATATATATTTTGTTGTTCCACTAATCTTTTGTTTTATCATTTTCATTGTTTTATATGCTTTAATAAGCGTGTAAAAGTCGAGTTTCCGGGTGGTAAGGCAGGGGCGCCACAAACTACAGCCTTTTAACATTGGCCCTGGTTCGAACCGCTCCTTACCCAGGGTCCTTGGATATAGATTAAAAATGAGTTCCAGAGTACGCATCTGGCCAGTGTGCACTTTAAAAAACCATCTTTCGGAAGAGTAGAGGTTACCTCGATTCTATGGTTTATTTCATGGAATGATGTAAACATGTTTAAGTGCCTTTTTACGGCGGTAGTTAGTTACGTGCCACGTCCATATACACGCAATGACGCTGCGAGTTAAAAGAGTTATGTCTCCTACATTGTCGTATAAAATACCGTATTCTAGATTCGCCAAGACTGACCAAAACTGGGTTTCGACAAACTAAGTGTCGGCAAACTGATTTTCATAAATTTCGGTCGGCAAAATGCCATTTGGAAAATTAGCTTTCGAAAAGTATACTCAGAAAACTGACGTTTGCGGAATATAAATTTTGACATTCGCAGCATGATAAGTGTAGCTGTGGGGGCAAATATGTATCAGTAGAGTTACGAGTAATAACTTTGCAGTCTAATTCACAATTTTACGTACGTTTGGGCTTTACGGTTTTGGCGGACTAAGGGAAATTGTGTCGTCCTTTCAACACTTTTCAAGGGGTGGGCTTTTGGGAAATTTGTCTACCTTTCAACGCTATTCAACAAATAATTTGGTACATGATTAATAAGACATTAAACTGTTGATCTATATTGAAAAACAAATTTGGATTTTTAGGCAATTTTTGTGCTCCCATATTTTACAGCTCATTTACTCAATACTGGCCTGTGCGACAACTTAACTATTTCGCCACGACATGCCTCAAATCCTGCGTAATTGCTATAATATCTGTAGCCAATGCCTATATACATTATTTTTTGACATGTTTGCAGATTTAGTATTAAATTGCTCTGTTCACTTTAAGTTATTTTGTTTCAAGTACTTTTGTGTTTATGCCTGTTACTTAATATTAAAAACTATTATAAATGTGGCACTAAAGAAGATCGTTCGTCTAGTTTAGCAATTATGTAGGCTAATCGTCTTCTTAGGTTCTGGGAGTGTTACCAGGAAAGAGTATCCCGTGGTTACTGGATCAAATACCTCACATACTCAGCACTAAGTGAATCTGTTGCAGTTATTAATCAACAGTGGGTTCGACCGGTACCCAGTGCGTATCCCCCCACACACCACTTCATAGGATAAACAAATATATTATAAGGAGTTACTCATTAAAAAGAATGCTACAGTTTCGCTGTTCTGACAGAAAACACTCCTGATGTCTTATTTTGTATTCACTGTTGAACGACGTTGAGTGAAGACGTGTTTTTTTAGCTCCGGCTGCGCTATTTTAGCCGCTCTCCGACCTAAATACTGTATTCTTCTGTTGACCCCAAGTGGTATTTCTTTCAAAATAACAGTGGGTGGTTAGAGTCTTTGTGTATATACAATGATTGATCTCCGGTCTTCCTAAATGACTGATATTTACCGGTTTGGAGATTGAGTGTAACATCAAGATAGTCTACAGAATGTTTACTCACATCGGTCGTGATCTTTAAGCCGAACTCGGTAAATACGTTTACCAATTCAGCTCTTATTTTCTGTACAGTACGGGAAGTTACAGTAATAAATACTGCGAGACCATCATCACGGCCAATCTTTTTTGCGCCAAATTGACGCTCAAGTTGGTGGACGATGAATAGACCAACTCGCATACCTCCGCTCCATCAAAACTGCCCATGGCAACGTCGAACATACAATTTTCACCGCGTTTGCACCATGCTTTTTCACCATCGAATAACAGTGTGTTTCTGGAGTGCATGATAACTTCCATACCTAAGTCTGTGATATTTACATAAGTTTTCGCCCACCGGATGGCCGACGTCAACAATTCAAGGGATATCGAAGGATACAAGTCCACAATATCAAACATGACGAATGCATGTCTAGATTTATCTTGAATACTACAGAACCACCGTATTACATCTGTTGTATTGGTCCACTGGTTTACATGTATTTTTGACCTGATTGTTTTGTTGACAGAATCCAATATGAATTTACTAACTCGTCTAATTTCACTTTTCGCTGGATTTATAAGACGACATGCTGGTTTGTTGGCGAAGTTGCTTTTATGATCTTTCAACGTAACAAACGCTTGCTTCTCAGCCGTAGGTGTAATTCTATCATCTATTTTACGTTTTGCGGCTCTCTGGTAAAGTCCTTTGTTAATAGTTGCTGGTCTGTCGTCTTCTGCTAGCTTGTGTTTTGATGTAATGTTTTCTTTCAATAATTTAGTGTACATTTCACTGCCAATCTTATAAATATTCCTTGTCTTATCGGCAAACACGAACAATTTTTTGGAAGAATTTATAGATTTGATGTCATCTCGTATTAGCCTTTGGAATTGGTTATTGACAAGTTTGGTTTTAACGTTCTCTATCATGCTAAGCAGGTCATCCTCGAACTTTCTCATCTAGGGAACCTGCGGGGTGTTTTTTTTCTGGATTTCATGCCGAACGTTAATTTTGATTCACTGTGGTTTTCCTGATCTCAATTTCTAAAAAAAAAAAATACGCTTTCCATCGCATTCTCTTTAACACTCTTTCCACTTTTTCGATAAGTGCTTTCCTGTATATATCCATTGACGGAATGGGAAGATTCTTCATTGAATAGCTGTAGTGCAAACGGTCCATCGTCTTAAGACATAATTCACTTATCACCTCACAACGCTGCCGTACCAAAAGGTACCATAATTCACCAATTCTATATATTACCTGGCTGCTCAATTCCTGATCCTCTCCGGTCCTGGTCTGTCTTGCTCTTGGGACCAATGCCACACCGGCTTTCGGACTCATATAGTGCCAAATTGTTGGTTTTTCAGAATTAGAATTTTTATTTTTATTTATATTTTTATATATTTAATGTAATCTTTTATGTATTTTGGAAATATTCTTTCTTATTTTGTAAATGCGTATTTTAATATTTTTGTGTAATTTCATTGTTTGTAATTACGCCCTTTATATTTTTGTAAATGCAATAATTTTAGCCTTTGGCTACTTTTGGTATTATTTTTATACCTGAATAAAATAAAATAAAAAAATGTATTTATATATTTCATTCCGTCAATGGATATATACAGGAAAGCACTTATCGAAAAAGTGGAAAGAGTGTTAAAGTATATGCGATGGAAAGCGTATTTTTTAAAATTATTTTCTAATTAGGACATTAAAAAAATCATTGTGATATTATTATTTAACTTTAAAGCGAAGCGCCTATACAGTATTTTGCTGATTAAATTACAATCACTAAAAAACATTTTTTATGTATATACAGATAATTAGGACATTATTAAAAATTCGTTATGAGATTATTATTTAACTTGAAGCCAAGTTTAACTGATTTAATACAAACCAACGCTGGTGGCGCACTCCATGATTTAATAATTGAATAAAAATAGAAAAATTATACTTTCTTAGATTTTAAAATTTGTTTAGTCCATTAATGTATATAACTATGTTATATTTGAATTTTGTCTGCCTAGCTGTCTTATTTTGGCACACACAAAAAAAAGATAACCAGGAGTTTCCTGATTTCCTGTGCATTTTTCAGCGTTTCCACCAGGCCAAATTGTAAACACCGAAAGGGGTCTATACATTATTCCTATTGTTGACTGATTTGATAGCATCTTGATTCATAATAAGCTAAGTTGTATATTTAAACTGCTCATAATAAGACTGCTATACTCGTACTGTTGACTGATTTCATAGTCTGCTAAGTAATTTAACCTACTCATAATAAGCCATGCTGTTATACCAACCTCGTGTTGATGATCGTTTTCATAGTATGCTAAGTTACATATAAATGTTACTCAGAACTCAGTTGCTATAGAAACCTCGTACCCTTGACTGATTTCATAGTATGTTATATAATTAGCCTATTCATAATAAGCCATGTTGCTAAACCAACCTCGTACTGTTGACTGATTTAATAGTAAGCTAATATCATAGTAAGCTTCATCGTACTGCTGCCGAGGCGCTGACAGCTGAACCTAATCTCTCTCGGGAAAATTTAACAGATTGTGCAAGCTAATTAGTATTCTTGTTTTTTTTTATGCCTTTTTCTAATTCTTGCATAACTTAGATCTAGTGTATGCAGGTTTACCTGATCTATGATACCATAATTATCTGTTTTGATAGTTGAATGTGTTGAAATTTGCTAGACTAGCTAGTTAGATAGATCACGGCTGACTGCACACACAGTGAGTGCTTTGTCCACTATACTAGTCATAGCAGGTCGAGGTCCATGAAAAGTCGTATATAAAGATGTGGGTTACCCACATCTTTATAATCACACAAGTAATTAAAATTGAAAGGTCCACTGATTAATCTCAGATAAGAAAGTATAATACATACTCCAAGTATTGAAATACACGCCATCGTGTTGGGATTCCATATTTCGACATTAATTATGTCATCATCAGGAATGAAAAAATTATCCATATTAGCAAGCTTACATGCACTAGTACCAAAAGTCGAAAGGTCCACTGATTAATCTCAGATAAGAAAGTATAATACATACTCCAAGTATTGAAATACACGCCATCGTGTTGGGATTCAATATTTCGACATTAATTATGTCATCATCCAGGAAAACCAGGTGAGTTCATTTTACGTAGATGTTTAAAAAAAGGTAAAGAAACACTTAATTAAAGAGGTAAAATTCATAACTTTATGGCAGTATAAAAATGTTTCTCATTTTATATCTACTAAGGATCAAACCCCTAAGGAGTACAGAAGTTCTGTTGTCTATCATTTTAAATGT
>NW_022742733.1:141226-141512 GCF_011630105.1 Anneissia japonica | reverse complement strand
GCTGCAATAGTGATTATATTGGTAAGACAGATAGGTGCTTAATAACTAGACTTAAAGAACATTCTTCACGATCTGATAGTGTTATATTTGATCATGTTAAAAACTGTGAGGCATTCCAATATGTTTTAGGATTACAGGGTATACTTTTAGCACATTAAAAAAAATCATTGTGATATTATTATTTAACTTTAAAGCCAAGCGCCTATACAGTATTTTGCTGATTAAATTACAATCACTAAAAAACATTTTTTATGTATATACAGATAATTAGGACATTATTAAAAAT
>NW_022742733.1:140522-141156 GCF_011630105.1 Anneissia japonica | reverse complement strand
ATGTATATACAGCTACAGTAATTAGGAGATTGTTAAAATTTCATTAGGATATCATAATTTAACTTTAAAGTGCCTATTGGCTGATGAAATTACAATCACTAAAAACATTTTGTGTGTATATACAGCTAATTAGGACATTATTAAAAAATCATTGTGATATTATTTTTTAACTTTAAAGCCAAGTGCCTTTACATTATTTAGCTGATTAAATTACAATCACTAAAAAACGTTTTTTTGTTATGTATATACAGCTAAAAAGGCATTCTTGCTGCACTATTAAATAATAAATTGTATACACATAATTACAATATTATTGTATTGGGTTGTTTGTAACATTAAGTACCTGTACTTGGTAGATTAAATTACATTCACTAAAAAACATTAGAAGATTATTACAATTTCATTAGGATACCATTATTTAACTTTAAAGCCAAATGCAAATATTTTGCCTATGAAATTAGGACATTATTAAAAATTCATTATAAGATTATTTAACTTGAAGCAAAGTGTACCTGTACTGGTGGAAAGGTAGAATATAGGGTGGTTATGCCTCCTTATATTAAAATATTCCAAACTGTATCTCTTAAAAACTTTTTTTGTGTCTTAGAAAAATCAGTACTACAAACATATATAT
>NW_022742733.1:127585-139764 GCF_011630105.1 Anneissia japonica | reverse complement strand
AGATGTGTATAAGAGATATTCCTCAGGCTTTTCATGATCTCAATATATTCCGACAAACAAAGAATAACACTATCATTGGTTGGTTGTAGCACAGATTAGGTTGGGTTGATTTTAATCACAATCATTAAACATAATTGTATGTATACAATTTAGGAGGTTATTAGTTCATTAGGAGATTATTATTTAACTAATCTCAATATATTGAGACAAATGCAAAATAGCACATAAAAAATATCGTACAGTAGTTGGTTGTTTGTAGCACTGTGTACTTACGATTGTTAAGATTAAATTACACACACACTAAATATATTTTTTATGTATACAACTAATTAGGAGGTAACCTGAATTAATTCAATGTATTGTGACAAACACAAAATAGCATAATCATTATGGTTAATTCGACTACAAAAAAAAATCAGTCACCAGTGTCAATACTATTTTACAAACAATTTAACAAATTTGTAATAATTAACTGTACTTCTAGTATACTAATAGAGTATTTCATGGCATACAAGTCATGTTTTGTATGTTTCTTCAACATATTTTTTTTTTGATATTTTTTTTAATTATTGGTTTTTGTGGTTAGCACCATCAATTGTAACATTTTTCTATGGTTTTAATATAAAGTGGATAATTATGTGAATATAATAAAGGATGAAATGTAATGTCAGTTACCATGGAATTACACAATATATAGTATATGATGTAATTAGAAAAACAAAATACTGTATTGGTGGTTTGTAGCACCCATTAAATTGACTGATTAAATCACTTCTTGCAATATTTTCATGTCATGGGTGTATGCAAGGGGGATCGGGAAGGTCGTACGACCCCCCAAAATTTCAAAGGTTCACATTTTTTCCAGACATTTTTTTCTAGGGGCTTTTCACAATGACATAAATAAAAAATCATTGATGAGGTACCAACAATGAGTCCAAAAACTTTGCCAATTGTGCAACATACTGTAATCTATCTCAATTCCATAAATTTTGAAACTGAGCCTGCCATCTGCTTCAAGCAAATTGTTTTGATGTTTTAATCACATCTTGCTGTTATTTTATTGTCAAAAGGTCAAAAAAATATGATCACGACCCACCCAGAAAAAAATCCTCGATACACAACTGCATGTATTAGAAAGTTATTAAAATTTCACTAGGATATTTCATACTTATAGTTAATTTTTCATAATAATTATTGTCGATGGAGGGCAACCCAGATACTCAACATGAAATTAAACATTTATAATTAAACACAAAAAAAAAATTATACATCTTAAACAAAATTTTGAAGGAAATGGAACTTCAGAAAACAATAGTGTAGAAAGTGCTATATATTAAAAAGTCTATTGAGTGAAAGTTATTTGTGATTACATTGTTTACTGGAATTAACTACAAAATAATGTTAAATAATTGTTTGTTAACAATTCATAGAACTATACATTTAAGACATAATTGACTGATAGCAAGCTATATGTTCAATGATTACTGTGAACAAAACAATGTTTTTAGTCCAACATACACGAAATGTCATCAAATACACATTTAACAAATACTAATGTTATTTTGGCGAGTTTGGGGTGTGCTGGGGAACACTCAAGAGTTCACGCACAGTTGAATCCATCCTTTCATTTTCCCTTTCATAAATTTAAGTCTGCTGCAAATAGGAAAAAAAAAACACAAGTGAGCATGATAAGTACATAAAAAGAAACTGACAATAACATAATAACAATCCTAACTTGCATAAAAAACAATAAACATAAATTAAGTCTATACAAAAATTTAATTTGCAGTAGTACTAGTATTCTGGACTAGCATTGTTTTAGTTAGCATATGAGAATATCTTGTGTTAAAAACATGATTTACTATACTATACTTCTTTATAAAACATAACTTGTACTTTATAATAAGAGAAATCTAAATATTATCGGTACCTGGAACAGTAACACGAAAGTACTGTACTATGCTACTGCACTGTAATGCATAGGCCTATTTTAAGACACTACTTAGACAGGCTTTTCCATCTTGATTTCAAAGGTCAAAAACATTTTTCAATATTTTTTAAAATTATATAGTGGTGTAGACTAGTCTTTTAAGAACATTTTGCTGGAAAAACATTTTGGATACGACGCCCCGTTATGGAATTATAATATTTGAAATAACATGATGTCTGAAAATCAGCCCAAAAGCTTATCTTATTTCTGTTGGTTACGCACCGCTGATTCGCAATGATTGTCATCACTTCAAAATGTATACCGATAATTCGTGGAAAAGGCCTATCCTCCTTTTCCTATCCTCCTATGCCTAGACCTACTACTACTAGAGCTAACTAGGCTAAGCCTATTACATAGGCTTAGTACTATTTATAATATTATTTATACCCACGGATCACCTTATCCATGCATTGCTGCTAGGCCGCTACTATAATACATAACACAGGCATTCGTTCAAAGCATAAACCTGCTGAAAGTCTCATCATTGGTTAGAATACTCTAAACGCTCTAGCATTTCAAATAGTTCAAATGTTCTCCATTTCTTTTCAAGAAATTCATCGACATTCTTCATCAATGTACCAAATGATCATCACTCTGCAGCCCTCAAAGTCGATCAGTACTTTAAGGAGGGTCTCAGTTCAAAATGGCAATAAACTTTTATGACATATCGGGTATATTTTTTTTTTGTCTGTAATTTAAAGTTTTATTTATTTGAACGTTCACTGATATTATTGTGTTTATTTTTATTATTTAATTTGTATTTTGTTATAAGGCCTATTTCTTCTTATTATTATTATTACTACTACTGTACTGTTTCATTATTATTATTTTTAATTAATGTCATTATTTAATTATTTTGTCACTATTTTAAATTTTATATTATTTAAATGTCTACTGCTTTTATATTGTGTTTCGCCCATTATTATTATTATTATTATTATTATTATTATTATTATTATTATTATTATTATTATTATTATTATTATTATTATTATTATTATTATATGGTTCATTGCTGTTTTGACCCATCGCTATTCTGGTAAAAAAGAGTCAATCAGAACGACACTTTCCTTAATTAAACAATTCCATCTTCTTCAAAACTGTGTAAAAATACCTAGGCTTAGACCTATCGCCTCAAAACATAGTACCACATTATGAACGCTTTTCTATTCATTCCGTACCACGTTTCTCTCTCTAGCTGATAAGTCAGGCCTTGCTTGAATGGTTATCAGCAGAGGGGTGTAGGGTATTATATCGAATAGCTGACCAAAACCTTACCAAAAACAATGATTAATATCATATCTTCGTAAGTACTTGGCCAATTTTAACGGGAAAAGCGTGAAAATGTTCAAAATCATGAAATAAAACATTATTCGTAGCCCACTATATAATTTATGGCATAACATTATAAAATAATTGGGCATCAGTCAAGGATTGCTTATGTGTAGGTGTGAAAACCTAAGAGAATAATCACCAGATAAAGGCTAATCCTTTTTTTCCAATTAGCCATGGACCTCAAACCTGCAATGTCCAGCTTGTTGGCTAGCTTGCTAGATTGAAGATATTTAAATTCTAATTCAATAGGTGTTTGTTTTGAATAGGAATGCTTACCTACATTACCTACAGTTTGCGATACCGCCCTGGTATTTCTGACTTTTTGCATTGGCTTGAAAGCTTAAACTATTAAACTTATTTCATTTTCGAGGAACACGTAATGGATCGCATACACATAATCATAAACAACTAATACTCAAGCACAACAATACGGACAGGACTGGTCAGCCACCGTATCATTAATTGACCACTTTTACATCTCATGAACTTAACCGCTCACACTTTCACACTGTAAGCTCCAATGTAAAAGATAACAAAACAATAAATAAAAATAACATTTTCAATGATAAAACAAAAAAAAAAAGAAAATTCCACAAATGGAATGTAGGACAAATCAATATCCAAACATGTTCAGACGATGTTAGACTTCATCAGATGCTTGATGATTGCGATAAAGCTAACCTTGATGTCGTGTGTATTCAGGAGTTTAGAAGAATAGGTACAGGGTCAGTTAGTCATAATTAGGATGATGTATACTGCCGTGATTCGGAAAAACGCATTATGTCCATTTTTGAGAATTTTGAGATTTTTGGCTTAGGGGCATCCTATGGATGTAATCTATCATGTGAATTGATCATATACCCCACAAAATGTTTATAAATATGAAATTAATTTGAGAGTTACGCATTATATCCATTCACCAAAGCAAAAAAATCCGGAAGAGTGCATTATATCCATCAAGCATTGAAAAGTGAGTAATCAACCAATCACAGAAGACAATGATGCATATTTAATTAGTTCCCTTTGGTGGAAGGGCATAATAGGGCATAATACAAAGTTTGTTTTTGATCAGAGTGCAAATTAATAAAAGAAGAATGCATTGATCTTCTTTTAAAAAATAAGTTGCAATATGACCATGACCAAACAAAATAAAATACATACATATCAAACTTTAAAATGTTTTACTTAGACTTTCCAATTAAGCCAATGCTTGGAATTTAGATATAATACATATGCTAAATTTACATTTAAAATATTTAGCTATATTTAAATGGGTACACTTCCTTATAATTTAAGGAAACAAAAAATTATAAATGGGCCTGAAGAAGTGTTTAGAAGTTGGGTATTTATTTTTTGTTTATTAAATTGAAAGGCGGGTATTCTTTATAGTGAATTTAAGTATACTGATTATCTATGTTGTATAAACTTACTAACAGCGTTGTTGCTTGTTCTCTCTGTAGTGGAATGATAATTTTTAATTTAAATTTTGCATGTACTATACCATATTTTAGGGGAAATACAGATCAGACACATTTTGTAAATATTTTATGAGAGTGAATGCGGTAATATTGCTAAATAATATAAACAAAAACCTTTAAGAAACTTTCTATTTTATTTTGTTTTGGTTTAAGTTATTTAAACATAATTGAATTTAAACCTCTAAAGTCCTAGTGAAAATTCACTATAATTTGTTATTTTTCATTAGTCCTTAAGTAAAGAATAATGCATGCATTCTACTGGCAAACCTGGATATAATGCCTAACATCAGATTTGTCATGCTTCATTGGCTTTTGTTTTAATTTTGAAAAGCGCATTATGTCCATTTTGAATGGGTTATATTGAAAAAGATATATTAAAAAATGTATTTCAGTATGTTTTTCTGTTGTGTAGTTAGTACATTTACACAAAAAAATCAATATAATTCATTTCCATAACAAAAGGCGTTTTGCTCAATATCTTAAAACTATGATTTTGGCTTATAATGCGTTCTTTCGAATCACGGCAATATACTGGAGTGGTGCATGCTCAAAACGTATACATGGAGTCAGCATTGCAATTAGAAAGACACCAAATATTATTATCACCAGTATACACAATATCTCATCTCGTCTTAGTGCCACAGATATTACCGTAAAAGGACTTAAACTAAGAATCATTTCAGCATATGCTCCTACCGAGGTTTCATCTGTATCATCTAAACAGACCTTTTACAGTGATCTTAGCAAAGCATGCCGAATCGAAAGAAAGAGAAAGTTAATGATACAAGAAGATTTCAATGCAACTGCATCTGTCTGCTGTCGACAATCTTTCATAGATGGAAATTCAAACAGCTTCTCTCCAAATGACATTGTCAACGGGAGACTCTTTCTTGAATGTTGCAAGAAAGAAAATATGTCAATTCTAAACACCAGGTTTAATCATCCGTACCATCATATGACCACTTGGCACAGTCCAAATGGATTAACAAAAAATGTGTATGACTTCAGTCTTTCAGGGTCGTGGCTACGTAGATTCGTCGCAGATGTAAGAGTAAGACATTCGTATTTCAACTCAGACCACCGATTAGTAGTGACAAAGATGAATACACCTTCCAATAAAAATAAGCAAGATGGATAAGAAAAAGCAAACCTGTCAATAAATATGATATCAGTTCATTAAAGAACCCTACCATAAAAATATCAACCAATGGAGCTATACAGATTTATTTGGATAGAAAACCCATTACTGATGATGAAAATATAGATGCGCAACACACCCACCTTATTGATGCTCTAGTCAGTTCTAGGGATCAGCTTCCAAAAACAGAAAGGACGAATCATGAGAATAGGCATCTATGGGAAGTCGACGAAAATTTTACACGACTTATAGAGGAAAGGAAGACAATTAGACAGCTACATGAAAACGAACTCAACAAAAAAAAGATTAAAGTTGATCAATAAAGATATCAAGTTGGCAGTCAAGGAAATAAAGAACAAGTACCTTATGCAAAAATTAAAAGAAATCACAGAAGCTAAACAAAACAGGGATGCAGCAGCACAATCGAGGAAGGCTAAGGAGCACGATCAGATTATAACTCGAAAACCGAGGAAAATTTCATGCCCTGGGCTTCTACAACATTTTAGAGCACATTTGAACCCGGATCATTCGAGCATACCAACTCCCATAGATATATTACACCCACCACTATATATTACAAAACTTCAAAGCAAATATACAGAAATCAACAATGCAATGCCTTCAATGGAAGAAATTGACCAAGCTGTAAAACATCTGAAATCAGGTAAGTCTTCCCTCGATATCGAAGCAGAACGCTTAAAGATAGGTATTTTGGTTCCTACATTCAAGGAGGAAATGAAAACTTATTTTAGATTGATCTGGATCAACAAGAAAACACCTCAGGAGTGGAACAAAAACAAAATCACTGCAAAGAAAAAGGGATCCCAACAAGATGCAACACAATACCGAGGTATCTCAATTGGGTCACTTTTTGGCAAAGGTAGCCATGAGCATCATACTGTCTAGTCTAGACGAATTCTATGAAACCCAAATAATGGAAACTCAGACGGAAAAGTGGATGCAATGATGGCATTTATGTAATGAAACAAATACAAGAAATAGCAAATCGTAGTCAGCGAAGGTTATTCACCTGCTATGTCGACCTCTCTGCTGCTTTCGACCATGTCAGTCGAAGTTTTTTGTTTCAATCGATTAGGAACAGGATCCCGTCCGGCGAGTAGACAGATAACATAGACGTTATTGAAGGTTTGTATGCTCACACAGAAGCGTATTTAGCTAACAACGACCCATGTAAGGACTCATTCAATATATCTTCTGGAGTTAGACAGGGGGAAAACGAGGGGCCCATTCTCTTTAATCTGTATATAGACTACACACTAAGAATCTTCAAACAGCACTGCAAAGAAGTTGGAACAGATACTCTATCTATAACATATCGAATTCCGAATGAAGCCACCAACAGAGAGCAACGTAGACGAGAGCCAATGAACAGCACAATTGATTATTCTGATTATTTTATACATAGTTGGTCAAAAGATGGGCTTCAGTCTATAGTAAACATCCTATTCGAGGTTCTTACAGAATTAGGTCTTACCATGAAAGTTAACAAAACGGAAACCATGGTTTGGATCTAGTCGCAGGAAAGATACGGTCCATACCCTCGTCATCTAATCAAAGTAAACGACATATGGATCATCAACTCTAAAATATTTAAATACCTTGGTGTATGGAGCACCTACGATGATATACATATTGAGAAGAGGGAGATGGATCATAGGATCAGCAGTGCTAGAGTATCCTTTGCAAAGCACCGCAAGATGCTATGCAACAAGAGCATTGTACTGTCAACCAGTCACCTTCTTCAACAGCCTTGTTAGATCAAGACTGACCTACGGGTGTCACTCATGGAGACCACTCTAAAGTGAACTTAACAAGCTCAACTCTACATATAACTACTTTCTAATGTCTATAATAGTTAACGGGTTCGAAAGACAAATGTTTTCAGTAGTAGCATGTCGTGTTCCCAGTATCAATGAAGAGGAAGAATAACGAGTGGAGGAAGAACCTGGCGACGATGCCGACTGGTCATTTAAAATCAACCAAGAGAAACTTTTCTCAATTGTAAAGACCATTTATATACAAGACTTCTACAGCCAACAACAAGTAAACTGGATCGCTCATGTTATAAGACGTGAAGACTCAAATCCATGTAAAAAGCTAACATTTCATTGGACAAAAGTAAGTAAAAAGTGGAAAAACCACATCAATTATTGAGAGAGCCGCAGCTTTTAGTGGACTCTCAAGAAATCAATTCATCAGAGACAACGTAAGTTTTAATAGATATGATAGATATGTCTAGCTATAGCTTCTTTTATTTTTCTTTTCTCCAAGTTAGGAAGAAATATGAAATAAGAGAATTAAGGCAAAGGAAATGAAAAAAAGGAGAAAGAAAAGAAACTAAAAGAGAAAGAAAACGTAAACAAAAAAAAAAGAACACAAAAGGAAAAGAAAGAATAAAGAAAGAAAAGAAAAAAAAATGTAAGAAAGAAAGGAAAACATAGAAAGAAAAGAAAGTACATTGTATGGAAACAACAGAAAGAAAACGAAAGAAAAAGTAATTTATGACAAATAAAATGACAAGTAAAGAAATGAAAAGAAAGCTAATGAAAGAAAAGAAAGACAAGAAAGAAAAAGAAAGAAAAAAAAGAAAGAAAGCAAGAAAGAAAGGGAAATGAGAATTAAAGACTAAATTCGTAGAATAAAATTGGTATAATATGCATACCCATATACATAAAATAAATTACAAATTTCAATATAAAAATACACCACTACATACATAAGAAATAAGGACATCCATCCGTATAAAATGTAATAACATAAATAAAATGCATACACAACATGTGTATATCCAGTGTTTACATAAAGTTCAAATACAAAAGGGCAAAAGAAAACACACGTAGCAACATTATAAAGAAGTAATACAATTCATTACGATTGGGAATGTTTTATATCGGTGCATTTGTTCTATGCAGACCAAATATATCTTTTTACAAAAATTATCAATCACATTGGCAGAGTAGTCACAAATGTGAACACAATCTCCATCATGAATGAGTTGAAATTTATCATTTTCAAAGTTATAAATTGTCCTTGTTTTAGGATCATTACAGAGAGAAAGGTTTCTTTAAGGATCATCAACTCTTCTTTTGCGATACTATCGAGAGCTTTACAATTAAACAAAGGTGTTTAATATCTTCGTCCTCAATGACCTGAAACATATTTAGACTATTTTAAAGTTTTACCGTCAGGAGGTTGCGTATTAGATCGAATTTTAAACTTCAAAATTGAATCATTAAAATTTATTTTGTTAAGTAAATAATTTGAATATTCTTGGAAGTGAAGGTTTTTGACTTACATTATTTGACCACTTGGATTTGTATGATTCAAACACATAACGCTCAACATAACTTACAGAAAAAGGATTAAAAGTAACATTTACAATATCAAACACATGATTATAAAGATCTAAATCTGTACATTTTGCAAATGTATCAATACAGCAACTAAGGAACTTAAATTTAAGTTGATCAAAATCACAATTGAGTTTTAACATGTAATGCACTACAATATTTGGCCATCTGTAGTTTTCCTTGATGATCATACGATTAAACAATTTTGCTCTTGCAATCTCATGATAGAATTTTGAGAGGGGAGCCCATCCAAGATCTCCATAAAGGGCCTCTTGAGGATGTGTATCGTTGGGCTTTAAGCGAGAAACGGGGCATTTGTGATTGTAGCTATTCAAGGTTATCAATATCATTCATTGATTTGCTGTACCAAATGCTACAGGCATTGTTTATGGATGGGAGCGCGATGGTTTTCTACAATATATTACCATAATAATACGGTTAAAGTTTCCATATTACATATAATACCTTTTATATATGCAATGAGTCGGTTTCCCTTCTGAGTTAGACTCTTTTAAAAAATTGTCGCCCAGTTTCCACTTTTTTCCACTAAATTGCTTTCACGAAAAAGTTTAACAATCTCATTAATAAAAATGGAAAATAATACTTGCGAAAGTACATACATTTCTTTACCCCTTTCCCAAAACCAAATTCGTCAGTCATGAATTCACCCATTTTTACGTTTGCTTTAACGTTACCATAAAGCAAACTAATGATTCGCCAATTTTTTCCTCTGATCCCTGCATCCCAAACGGATTTTAGTAGGTCATCATGCCATACACTATCGAGAGCTTTTTGAAAGTCATGGAAGGCTAGGTGAGTAGTTTTACCTTCATTTGACCGACAAGTTAATTTACTTTTTAATATGAAAATGTGGTCTTCACAACGGTAAATAGATCTAAAGCCTCCCTACACCTCCGAAAGGAAGATTTTTTTTTTTAATTGGACAATTTTGTTAAATAAGTAGACAACAGATTCTTGTAAAGCAACATTACCATTTTTTACTAGTTCATTAGTAACAATTTCAATGTCAATGTTAAAATTAGAGAGTACTTTTTCGTTATCATCACTATGAACAATACAGAAATAGAGTGCATTTCATCAACTGCCCTTTTAGTTAGAAAAATAAAACAATCAAAATCGTCAGTAGTTTTACCTAGGTTCACCCAGTAATCTTTCACAACGTTAAGAAAATGCCCCTTTTCACAAGTAAGTTCATTAGTTTCTGGGTTAGTTACAAGAGTGATACCAGTTTGGCTATTTCAATCATTTGACTTAAGAATATCCCAGAAGTCCCTACAAGATGGCCCTCCTTTCTTTGCAATTTCGACTGATTTATAAACCCTAGCTCCGGTATTTTTTTTTATGTAAGTTGTTTTGCATGAATTTTTCTTGATAGGATTTCCAGACTTTCTGTATTACCACTATTAAGGTTCGTATTAACCCAGTGTCTGTGGATTCTAGCAGCCTGTCTACGGTCTGTTATAGACTTTTCAAACTCTTTGTCAAACAAATGTTTTTATTTTCTATTTGTTTTTCTAGTACCGACAACATCTTTTGCTGCAGAGATTACAATAGAATTCCATGAGTCCCAGAAAATATCAACATCATTATAATTAGCTACATCCCAGTTAGAAAAAACCAATTGCTAAGTTAAGCTGATACTCTGTGTAATCCTGAACACCCTGTGTATTCCACACGTTATCAATCGAAACATTTTCCAATTAAAGAGATCCTCATCTAAAATAGTAATACCTTTTAAAACAAAGGCAAACCACGTAGACAAGAGTAATCCGCTACTGTTCAGATTTGAAAGAACAACAGATCCGTTCTTCAAAAGGTAATGTTCATCATTATCAATAACATTACAGCTTGTCTTCTTTGCTATTTCGTAATTGCTAGCATTCAAACGGCTAACGATTTCCTGGTGTTCTGGTTTGTCTGTGCGAGGTGTAATATTAATACCAGACCATGGTAAGACACGTCGAGCGACGGATGACGTTGCTTATAAAATCATCAGACTGGAAACAAGTGGAAGAGTGGCTATAATTTATAATTTAAAGATTACCGATGAATTAATTAAACAATTTAAATCATTTAAATAAAATAAGAGATGATTCAATGTGGTAATTGAATTTTTTGGGGGGGGGGGGGGGGGTGCCATTCAAATTTAAAACTGAATGTGCATTTCTAGGAATTTAAGAGGATTAACAGCATGAACAAGATACACCACAAACAGGAACTGTGATGGCATGATTTGGGAGACGCCTTTGCCCAGCAGTTGGATGTATTGTAAACAGGCTGTAGATGAGGATAATGATGATTAAGAGGTGCCATATTTTTTATTTCTTGCCTCATCCTGAACCCTTCTATGACTAACCATAGATATGACTGAAGTGATCAGGATGGTATCTATTAGGTCCGTTTCTATAAACCCTCTCTTTCAAATTTATGGATTTACCACTATGCAATTAAATTGTCTTTCTTGAAATAGAAAACAAACACACCAAAACGTTAATAAGGTTTATATAAAATAAAATGTATCAATAACAAAAAGGAAAAGTACAGAAAAATATGTATAGATCATCCAAAAATAAGTATTACGGTTATGTAAACCGTTATATACAATCTAGGAAATTTTGGTTATTTCTAATCATGTGGAAAAACCAGTACTGTATTCACAAGGATTGAACCATTTCAATAGCTTTAGAACAAGTTCACAACATCAGTTCACTGCTTCCATATAATCTTAACTGCAATTTAGGACATTTTAATGACTCATAATTATTAAAAATACCTTGTGTCAGACCCAACTATGGTGAACTTAACACTTAACATGACGCTTGCCCATGATGCTAGGGAGAACACTG
>NW_022742733.1:113925-127154 GCF_011630105.1 Anneissia japonica | reverse complement strand
GTGTCTACATCTAGTTAGTAGTTACAGTTATGACATGCCTATTTGCTTTAAATGATTATATTATTATACTATATTAGCAGTATAGTTGTTAAATTCACTGAACTCTTAGTCGGATGTGCACTTCAGGACGCTTTTGTATCATACATTCAATTAGACCGACTTGATTTGATTTATTATATTTCTTGTAAATAAAATTGTCTACTGACAAAATTACACGAAATTAAACCGAGGGGCTTGGGTCAATGATCAATATCGGCATATTTGTTTTTAAAAATGATCGAATCCAATAAAGAGAAACATGTGTAAATGAATAATTTTAGATCTTTATCAAGTCTCTACAGCCAGTATGTGTAGAGATGCATATGCGTTGAAACATGTCAAAGGTCATCACAGCATTTCCGGAAATGTTTTAGCAAACTTTTTTATAATTTAAAATATAAACATGAATGTTCTGAACAAATAGGCACCAAAATTAACTCTCTACCACCAGTGGTTGCGGAGATATGACAACCCTAAAGCTGTAACCTTTGACCCTGACCTTTTGCCACGTTTTGAAAAATGTGTTACCAAGCCAAATATGATTCTTGGACCACCCTAAACCAATTTCTGAAGTCAAATTCTCTGGACCTCAAATTGCATACTAAACCTGGTATGGCTACTAGGGTAATAGTGGCGAGAGCAATTGGAAAATAAAAAAAAAATGTTTTTTATTCTATGGATTCTTTTATAAAACTATATTATTTGAGTTTTAAAAAACGCATATAATGATTTATGTTGATTTTTTGTTGATTCAATTCTTGTTATTTTTGCAGCATTTAAACAATTTTTTCTGGGCCATTATTTCAGGGACTATTTTTTCCAGGGCCATTTTTTCCTTTCTCCAACTCATGCATGTCAACCTTGGTTTGGTTCTGTAAATAGGTGTCTAACTGAGGAATATAAAGGGTCTACTGCCCTCATGATGATACAACAGACTAAAAAACCCTATTGTAGAAACATTGAAAAAAGAAATTGTGCTTGGATGATTATCTATTGCCCTTTTGTATATCACAATTTAATAGCTAATCTGCATTTTTGAGAAGATCCCAAATGTGTATAAAGAGATCAATGATCCATTAAATATACCTTAGGATCTGCTAATATACCAGGACGTAATGAGGTAGATCACATGAAAGAATCACATACTCTTTATTAATCTGTTTAAGTTAAACGAATTTAACCATGACGGACCTCCAAAGGAAACGAAGACTGTTAGATGAAATTGCCAATCAACGCATCAAACAGGAAATGAATGGAACATTATCTTACTTCTCTAACATTAGGATTGAAGAGGAAATACGTAAACATGTTCAAAGACTGGCAGAGTGGAAAATACAGATATACCAAGTTGGTAGCAGGGTTGAAAAGGTTCATCCAGTAAGCTGCAATGATATAGACCTAATGATATGTTCAACAATGTTTCCAATAATATTATGGAAATCCGAAGCAAACATAAAGGGGGCATTTCTAATGGCTGAGCAAAATCCAAAGCATCCCGTGTATTTGAGGCTCAAGGTAGTTGACAAAGGGTGTCTGGATCAGGATTTTAGAAATATCATTGATAACGGTGGATATTTAAAAACCAAGGATTTTATAAAAATGAATGCAATAAACATGTTGCATATAGAGTATGATAATAAGATGAGAGAGGGTCCCTCAATAGCTGGTAAGACAAATTCAAAATTTGTTAAACTGAATAACGCTAAACAAAGTGCGGACGATGTATTTTGCTTGAAATGTCAATCATGGCCGCCTTTCACTGGTGATTTTTTTACTAGAATAAGACTAAACAAGTGGCCATCACAGAAGTTGTTAGACAAGGTCAAATGTCTAGAATGTCATGTAGTTCCTGTTGGATACCCATGTAATGAGTCGTGCAATATTGAATGGAGAATGTCATTCTCTGTAGCTGAAAGAGAACTCGTTCCAAGTATGTATGAACCATACACTGAATGCATGTTTGCCCTGAAATTAATAAAGAAGAAGCATAATATATTCAATGATTCTGAAAAACCGACAACATTTTCCTCGTATTTCATAAAGACTGCTTGCTTGTGGATGTGTGAAACATTCCCACACATAGATTACAGTCTCATGGATTTAATTAGAAAAGTTCTAGATTGGCTCATTGACAGCTATCAACAAAAATACCTGCCTCATTATTTTATTCCTCAACACAACTTGATTGGTCATCTCTCAAGCAAACGTTGTAAAATAGTAAAACAAACATTGATATTAGTTAAGAGAAATCTTTGGAGCACTGTGTTATTAGGTACAGGTTATAATGGTCACCGAATATGTACCAGGTTTCTTACAATTTTAGCATTGCGTAAAACATTCAAGATCCCTAGACCCAGTGGATGTCCTTATGGTTACACTGAACTGGAGACTATACTTTTGAATCTCCCAGGGTCTGCAAAGGTGATAGAATCCATGCTTTGTATAAAATGCTCATGCGGTAACATTGACCCAATTGCGAAATTTGCTGGAACCAACTTTCAGAGCCTAATAATTGCTCTCTACACACACATGCAAATAAATCTTGCGGAGGCTCTTAGATTTCCAGAGGAAAGCATATTACCAATTATAGAGCATATTGAAGAGATAGTACCAAAGGGTTATGAGAAAATGTTCAAGACTTGTTTGTACAGATATTTAGGCAATGTTTATATTGAATTATTAATATTTTTAAGAAACAGTGGTCATGACAATCATCTAGCTCAGTATCAGAATAAACCTTTGTATTACTATGACATAGGAGCTGAAATGGTCTTTCCTGACAACTACAGTGACCACGGCATGGGTGGTCAAGTCCTTATAGTACAATATCACTATTTAATGGGTAACAACAAAGAATTGAAGAAAATGTGTGAAATAATACTCAGTAGAGTTCAAGAAAACAAAGAATATAGGCTTGCTTGTATAGAAATTATTATGCCAAACCAATTGTTTGTATTTGGCTATAGTGCCTGGACCGTTGATGAACTGTTGCATCATTTTGTCATACAGGTATTACTTGATGAAGCTCGTCTTTTATTGGATCCAATTGCATTTGTTCTTTATATGAATGCCAGAGTATTACTTAATGAGGGGGACACAGATAATGCATTGAATCTTTTGATAAAGATGAAGGCACAGAAGGATAACACAGAAAATTATATGTATCATAACAGTACCAACATATTTATAAAAATCATTGAAAGTCTAGTAGGCCTTCTTGTTGTATTAAGAATATTACATTTCAAAATACTGTAGGTTATTATGGGCAAAACATTAGAGAAACATTTTGTCATTAATCATTGCTTAATTATTATACTAGCAAACTCTGATGTTACTATGTCAAAGGGAGTATATTTTGACACACTTTTAATATACGCTACGCAAACTGCGCAATTTGTTAATTATCTATGTAAGCTTTCGGCAGCCGATGCCGAATTCATCAGGTGTAGCTGTTTCAAATAATTCATTTATAAAAGGGGACATGTCTGGTTGCATCTATGAAGAACCTCTTTATAACTTAATTACATTATAAGTTTAAATGTAATAAGTAAATAAGTGCACAAAACCTAAAATTCTAAACAATTATAACTATTTACGATCCTTAATTTGCAAATAACGAATGCTTTCAATCGAAAATGAAACATGCAACACAATTTTGCAATTTGAAGAATCTATCCGACTGAAGTGTTGAAATTGCTGTAGTACTGTGTTATCAAAGTATTTGATATCATGGTTGATGTTCTTCAAATATAATTGAAGTTAGCCTATAAAGTTATATCTTTAAGCGTTACAACTTTTAGGTCTGTGTGCATCCATTAGAAGATGATGTTTTTTTGATTTGCTGGCATCGCTGGATGGCCTCAGCACAATTCCTTTGTTTTTTAACATATTATCCTGTTGTAATTTTGTTTATACACCCTACATGTTTTTTTAAATAATATAATAATATAGGGAAGTTTTTGGGGCATTAAATGACAATAAAATTGAAGTAAATGAATAAAAACAATATGGAACTCAATTGTTCTCCTGAATTATCTTGTTCAAGGCATCAAAATGTTGAATTATTTTGCAGACATTTTACTAACAAAATCCAGAATTTACAAGGATTGAACATATGCATCACTACAACACCATGCCCGACAAAAAAAATTAATAGCCTTCTTAAGCAGTGTAATGTAAAAAAATGACTCACATCAATCGAACAATGAATCTGCATTCATTCAATGATGTACGTCGTACTGTAATCATTACATTATTTAAATTGATCATCTAAAGAAAAAAAACCTGAACTGTATTGTGTACATATATTTCATTTGATTTCAGAAAAAAAAATCACTGTTAAGTGCATACACACCTAAACACCACCTGAATAAATTACAGATATATTTAAATGAAAAGGATTCTTTACACTGTAATATCTAATGGTTTATTGTTATGAGAAAAAGTATAGAAAATTGACAACAATAGCGCTAACTCATCCTGTTTGCAATTCCCATTTTTTATGTATTCTTAAGGGGGGACCTGGTCAGTGGAAAAAGGGAACAGACGTCTCAGAAAAATCTCAAATTATAGTGTGAGCAACAATGTAATGTAGTTCGATTTTTATAGCACTTTATACAGGAGTCTCAAAGCGCTGTGCTAGCTTGTATAGTAACTCTCGTCTTCCCTAAGGGTTCTTCATGTCTGAGTTACCCTGTAAACCGGTACCAGCTACTTTTGTCTGTCTACAATATCCGGATTAAACCATGAAGGTATAACTAAACAAATAAACTCATGCATCATTAACCTTATTCTGTTGGAACTGTACAGTCACTAATAGTAGCATATTTAAATCAATTATGTGTGACAGTGTGTTTTTGCAGTGCAGTATCTCTGGTTTAGCATTAGTTCCATTCTATCACATACCATTGTTTATACTAATTGCATTTGCAGACTGCATTTCCATCAAACTGCCCAATTGCTTTATTACCCTGATGAGGGAGAATGCTCTCTCATACCACCATATATTCATACCACCTCAAGTAATAGCTCATCTTATGTTAAAGGATTAATATAGGGTGCATTAATACCTCAATCAAGTTTGTTTGGTAAACAGGCAGTTTTTCTTAAGTGTGTTTTATTACTGCTGCAAACTCCAATGGAACAAAACAAACATCTCGGAAGTTTTATCATTCTGAAAGGTTATGTAGTTTTAAGTTTATACTGTTTAGATTTGATAAGTTCATTATATAAAATATGTTTGTTTCAATTTCTTTCTGAAACTTGCTTATATTTATATATAATTTATGAAACACTGTTTAATATTTAAAACAATGCTCCATACACAGAGAGAGCTGGTTCGCCATATTCATGGCTATTTCCTTCAGGTAGTTGGTCCATTCATCAATCTAATGGTTTATTTATTTTAAAACTTCACGAACATACATGAAGTAACAATAATGAAAATGCTTTAAATAAGAATTGCCCTATTGTTGCAAAAACTAAACTGCGCTTTATTGACACTTGATTGGTGGACCTCTTTCTTTGTCTGGAGCAAATGTGTAAGGGTGTATGTATTTCGTTAATTAGCTTAATAGCTTAATTCTTTGTTTATAATTTACTTGTTTAATTTAATTTACTTGTCGTTTTACACACACACACACACACACACACACACCCACACACACACACACACACACACACACAGAGCTGGTTTGCCATATTCCTTGTGACTTCTCGACCCAGATAGCTCATTCATTTATTTTCTCATGGTATCTATTTCAAATATCCATAAATCTCTAGTTTAAATAAGAATTGCTGAATACAGTATACTACAGGCCTAACATTGTAGTAAAAAGAAACAATTAAATAAATAAATATATAAATTCTGCTCTATAGTCACCTGGTTGGTGACCCCTCTCTCTTTGTCTGGAGTAGTACTTTTAATTGCCAATTTCAATTTGTAAGTGTAGGCCTTTATGTATTTTTGTTGATTAAGTTAATAGTTTAATTCTTTGTATTTAAATTTTTGTTTGTTCTTTTATATGTTGTACAATGTGGGTGCACCACCTATGTGTGTGCCACCGATAAAAAGGTGTAATTTCCCAATAAATATTTACTTATGTTAGTGTTTACCGTATATTAGTTTATACTTAGTACGGTAATAGGCCTACTTTTAAGAGGTTTAAAGTAAAAGATTTTTGCTGGTTACTTGGCAGATTACAAAACTATTTTTGTATACAATGCTAAACTTTCGTTAACTGTTTCACATAAGTTTGTGAATGATTTGCATTTTAATTATCAGTTGTTTGACTTTTGAGATGCATCCATATAATGATACTTTATGTGGTTTGTAGAAACTGTAGCATGGTTGGACTGTCAGGAAAAATTTAGTCCGGGGCCAAAATCGGACCGGCGGACCGATTTTGGCCTCACTGTTACCTGCCAAAAGTAGTCCACATAAGCTAAGATCGGTCCGCCGAAATTTACTTTGCTGTTCCCAGCACACTTAGGCATACGTCCGCAAAATATTTTGGTGGAAGCCAATCAGAGTGGGAAAACAAAAAGATGCAAAAGAAAGAGCATCATGTGACCTAAATACTACATAAGATGAAAGCGCCAGCGAGTGTTTGTGCTGTAATGTACAAAGTTGATGAATATAACACCAGTCAACTATTAAAAACTTGATTGTAAATTGAACTAGAGAATGTTGCCATATTGCTTTGCAAAATAAATGTTAAAAAAGGTATTGGTCAAATTGTAGATTTTTTAAAAGCATGACGTGTACAACTGCATAGAGAAATTTTACAATTTTTTATCATCCAATGCTGATAAGACATTGCTGATAAGACATTGCTGATGATAATTAAAATGTTAATCCTATAAATCCTATTACTGACTATAGGCAGTGTAGATCATTAGCCATTGAAAACGTCATCTCATAAAGTGTTGTACTCTGAATTTTAGTTAAAATAATTTATGTTTTAAGTGATAGAGGCCTAATGAAAACAGACATTATTTCTAATTTCTTCAGTTTACAGTATAATCGATCACAGTTTAAACAATAAAGATAAGAACAGACCCAGTGCGTAGCGACGGCCGCACCCTAGGCCAACATTCCTGAGTGTGTAATTCGCGAACGCCGGTGGACCTAACTATAGACAAACTGGAAAGGCTCATCAATATTTTACTTTTTCTTCGAAATAAAGATCGAAATATTGAAAGTACATATACATGCAAAGTAAGGCAGTATTACACCTAAGGCCTAAATAAAATCTGCCATGCCTATCGTCTGTATGCTATGCTACTAGCCCACAGCTCTCCACGGCGGAATGTTTACCTCACATTTTTGATAGCCGTTGGCATTAGGCCTGTGTAGAAAGATGTATCCTCCTCCAGTAGGTCCTCCGAATCAAGAAGCGTATACTGTATTGTTGTTGAAAATTTAACATATTAATTTAAAACAAATCTAAAATATGCTTTGTTCGTTATGAAATAGTTATATAACGAGGGTGATAACTGATTAAAATGCGCTGTCATCTTTTACTCAAGCAAATCTCAAGAGCGAGGCTTGCATGATCAACCACACGTGGTGCGAGTATTGGGCGATTTGGAACCGTCCATTTTCCAACGGGGTATTTTTTTTTTGTACGACGCCTGCAGATTTGAGAATATTCATCATTTCTGATAATGACATGTATGCTTAATGTCGAAATATTTAATCCCAACACGATGGCGTGCATTTTAATACTTATTATACTGTACTATATTAAAGACATGTTGTACGAGAAAGTTTCACTGAGTATAATACAATGGACTTGTTTCCGGGCTTTATTTCAGATTCTAGCCGATTTCGGTATAAAATAACTAGTTTTATGCATGAAATCCACGTAAATTCAAACAATAAAGGTTGTTTTATTAGATGTATACGTTTATGCTTTAGTTGCATTCAACATCAAGTCTTCCTTGTGTTTTGTTTGCATTCCAACTCTAACGTTAATAAAATCGGCCTATTGGTACTCATTGCTTCATAGAGTTGCTAGTCTTACAATACATGCATTTTATGCCGTTCCAACTTAACAAACTTGAAGGCTAGATGTGCGCCTGGAGTTACTACGGCTGGTATTTACAGACTATATGAATGCGAATTTGTGTTGTAAACATACCGTGAACCAGAATCTAGGCTAGGCCTAGGCGTCTAGAAAAGTAAAAGGTACGATAAATAAATTAAAAATTTAAGATTCATCGTTATTACAGATAGAAATTTCATTTTTCTTTCTAAAATGAGGAGCAGCATTTTTTAATTGGGTGATATGTCTAAAAATCACGATTCACTGCCTCAAATGTTGTTATTAAATTTCTTAATTGAAATTCCTCAACGAATGGAGTAATTTGGGATTTGGGAGTTTTTCAAGTTCGTTACAAATAAAAATAAGGTTTTTAAAATGTTATATTTTAACAGTAATATTATTGTGAAGTGTGTAAATTGTTTCCTTGTTTTGAATCCCTTTCCAGACCCAGTCAGGAGGTCTAGTAAGCACCGTTAACTATTGATTTTATATGCTGTTATTTGTTCGAACAATTCTTTTATTTGTAAACTTAGACAATACATACTGAATGAACGATAATTTTTAATTGTTTGGTATTGGCCTTTCATGATTATTATTGATTTTTACTGATTTTAAATTTCCCTACAATTTTATGGTTATATTGTAAATAATTGTTTTGTAATTTTACTGTACTGTTCTTTGTTCCAAAGGTTGTGGGCACCACTTGTGGTGTTATGGCCCACTGTTGCTGACGCAACCTTTGGGCCGTTTGTGCCAATGAATGAAATAAAATTTTAATCAGTGTAATCCTTAGCGGCCTGCTGAGTTTATCCGGGATTAGTAGATCTTGTTTGGTACCTAACACCCGAAGTTTGGCCCAAACTCCGGGTATATTTGCAAAAAAGCTCTATGGAGTTGTACACGTAATGAGAATTTTAGGCCTGGGTCCTACATAACCTGTTATGCCCAATGTTTTATATATTGTATCTGCCTCTGACATAAGCTAATGCTTTTTTACGGTATACTATAGTGTAAGCAGCGCATATCATAACTGTGCTTAGATATTTTTTTTTTAAGGCATCAGTGTGGAACTTATTTAGTAGCGCTTACAGTGTCAGTCCTAATTGTAGACTTACAATTGTGTCATTCTTACGATTCTTTATATACTAGAACATAAACATCAACTAAAAGGCTTTTTTTAAATTTAACACGTAGACTTTGCTACACTACACTAACCATAGCACAGATGAGTGATTGATAATCGGTCCGCATAGTTCGAACCACCAATCAAAATGATGTCTGTAGCTGAAGCCTGTATTTGCATACATCACCCTATGTAAGAGTTTAAGATCGGCATGTTTTTGAGTTTAGTTGATAGCATAGCCTTCGTGGGTGAGTGAACATGGAGGAATATTGGGAAGGTGAAGCTATATAGGCTCAATTACACAGATATTATACTCTAGTTGTTAAAAACAGTTAACATTTTTAGTAATGCTGCATTACCTCCCTGTACATTGCTTGATTTTAAGTTAATTTTAGTGTGTTTCTTATGGATGCATTTTGGATGATGACCCCACACGCGTATACATAGGCATATATGTGTGTGTGTGTGTGTGCGTATGTATATATGTATATATATAAACATATATATATATATATATATAAACAAATGTTTATTATATAGGCTTAATGCATGATTGCTTTTGTGGGCCGGACCAATTTTGGCATGACAGGACCACCTACTGTAGGTTGATGATGACTCATACTAATTACATGATAGTTATATTTTAACTAATGGTGGTCAAACAAGCAATTCAAGATGGCTGCACTCAAGGAATGTAATCCAATATGGCGGCGCCTATGTTATAGGCCTATATTAATAGTAAATCAACAATTATATTTTAATTTAAATGCATTAAGTGAATTGGTTACAAGAGTGATACGATTGTTTTAATTAATAGAAAATAATTTGTTGATGAGATTTGCTGCTATTACTTAGTCTTATTGTTCTTGATCAGAGTTAACTAATTACATTTGTTTAGTGAATCATTGTATGATGTGTCATTACAGAGATTGCATTTTTGATGATTAATTATGAATATTTTAATTTGTGCATTGTTAGCAAATATTTTTATTTTGTAATATCGTACAGTACCATACCGTAATTGGATGATGGTGACTATAGTCAGCTTGCCCGGTGTTTGCAGGGGAGAGTCTATAAATTATAATATGATGGTATAACTGACGAACATTTGTTATTTCTAAGTAAACATAAGTGATTGTTAGTACTCTGTGAATTTCCTGTAAGTGTTAACGGATTACTTTAGTATGCTATGATACTCTTTACTGTGTAATACTGTATATGCATTATTATAGCAAACGATTTCTTAATTAATTGTAATGTTACTTTAATTATATACTTGTTTAATTTGTCTAATACTTAATGGCTTACGTGTTCTTCTGGAATATCTAAATTGATTGATAATGAATAGTTTCTTATGTGAAGCTACTTGCTCCTGTGTTATTGATACAAACTTATTTGTTCATTTTTTTAGGGTTTGGTTTGTTTTGATTTTGTTGTTCTGGATACTCCACGGAAATAAAGAACCTGAAGAATGCTACTCAGTCGTGTAGAGTGTTTTTTCTAGGCGTCCCATATGACTGACACCAAATAACTGAAATAAGAAGAGGCAGCCCCTAAAAATTCATTGCCTCATATAAAACATATTATCATACCAAATTTACCGATTATTGACTATTTTTACATTTTAAATTGGCTGCCATTCTAGGTTTATGAAACATGTCTCATTGAATTCCGTGACCCCAATAACTATAAGATTTTCCTTTTATATATATATCGGTATCTTTTATTGAACACACATGTCATTGCAGTTAACAAAAATGTATGTAACTGAATTGGGTTATTAATGTACAAACATGATATTATCATTACTTTTTTATTGAATGTAAGTAAAGTTATGAGCCAATATCTGAATTTTGGCAGCCATTTTGAAAATGGTCACCAAAATGTGTTCCCCCCTTATTCTTATTAAGGTTGTCAAGTATTGGTCCTTCACATGCATCCAATTGCACTTACTCTATACATGAAAGCCAGAGTATTAATTAGTGAGGGGGATACAAAGAAGGCATTGGATCTTGTGAAAAAGTTGATGGCACTTCAGGATAAGATTAATCGTGTTTTGTATGTTAGGACTACTACAAGCTTTATAACAATCTTTATCTTAGAATGTTTAATTGTAAAATTACAAATGTAATAAAGGTAACTTCTCTATCATATTGACACCAACTTGTAACAGTGGCATATCTACAATGTAGGCACTTCACCCTCACAAAATATGCTGAGCAAAAAATTTCACAAAATCACCACATAGGGCTCTTACCTTATTTTACCAGCTTTTGCCACTCCACTTAAAATGTTCCACTGGAAAAAAGGTAGACTATTTAATTAAAATAGTTAAGGATATATTTTATGTTTATTAAAGTAAATTTGTGATTGCCATTAACAAATTGAAATAGCATGTGGCCAGGTCAGTCAGAACCTTTTCGAAAACTAGTTATAAGTTAATTACATGACTACTTTAATTCTGGAGCCAGAGATTCCATATACACAGATTCATAGCAGAGCTTAAAGATGACTTTAAGCACCTGTCCTACATTTCATTTATATTTTTTACATTTATATTTTTTTTTTAGAAATTACTTTATAAACAATATTAATCAACTTGTCAGTGGTCAATCCTAATTAACTAAACTTGTGGTAGACTCTGAAACAATTTTTTTGAACAGAGTCTTCAAGTTTAGTTAATCAGGATTCGGAAATTTACAACTGAATAACATGAGAATCAGTCACTATGTATATAATAGGCTAGAAGTAGGATATTTATAATGAATAAAAGCATGCAGCAAAGAACAAAGAAATTATAGTCAACTGTTTTTGTACCAGCCTCCCCCTCCCAACTCAAACACTATACACTGTAGCAAATTTTCTTGACTTTTGATTAGAATATTTTTGTTTATCCAGTCAACGTAGCGCCTTTGGTAATCTCGTAAAGTCTCCTGGTGAAGTCTACTGTGTGGACGAAAGTTAGAGATTAAATTTAATACAAGTTAGTCTTAAAAGTGTTGCTGTCATTTCTTTTATTGTTCTATATCAGACTAACGCGGCACACTTTTTATTCATTGTTTCTTTGCTCTATGTCTATATAGAGTATCCCTTTATGCCTAAAAGAAATTCAACTCTGGCAGGCCTTGATTAAAACATGTCAAGCAATGGAAAATGTTGCAAATGAAATCTTTAAGGTGGATCCGGTCAACATATTAAGTACATCTTCTAGAATTGAAGAGGAAGTGGGCAATGGGTTCAGACAGGCTCAATACAGATTTAATTGAAGGCATTCCTTCATTGGCCTGTAGTGGTGAGGACATCATGAGGTGTAAAACAACATTTCCAATAGTATTGTGGAAATCCCAAAGAAACAAATAATATGAAGGGCAATTGTAATAGCCAAGTAAGTTGCAAATATAGCTGAAATATATTGTGTTTACTTAATTCTTAAATAACAAACATAACATATGTGCTCCCATTAATTAGTTAAACTGGCTGATTTTGGTCTAATTTCCAAAATAATTTAAAATTCATAACAAATGTGCACTTCAGAGTAGATCCCTACAGATTTCTTTTTCAAAAAAATTATGAAGTGATATTATGTGTGTCTCTGTATGTAGAGAACAGTATGCATGTATAATTTGAATAAGAAAGGAACTTCAGGGATCTACTAAGTAGAAATGCATATTTGTTACTTAGGCCGCTTGGTTGGTTGGCACACCTTTATTAATAGTATTCGTCCATGCTTCAAATTTAAGAGAGGTATTGGCTCTAATTACCTTATGTGCATTCATACATTAAGTAGCAATATGTTTTAACACGTTGGCTGCCACCGACGAGTATACTCGCTCACAGGGTGTTGCTGAGGGCGCCAGGAACGAGTATACTCGTCAAATCGGGGGAAACATTTTAGCGTTTATAACTTCTTTATTATACATTGTAGAACCACAGACTCAACGGCTGGTAGTTCGGGGAAGATACACCTAGACGATAACGTACAAATGACATATATATGTCTGTTGTGTTATTTTGCCGGT
>NW_022742733.1:107619-113875 GCF_011630105.1 Anneissia japonica | reverse complement strand
GATGACGAGATAACTCGCACTTGGCATAGTCAGTAAAAAGTTCTATCACAGTGCCATCGACGAGTATACTCGCCCCCTAATATTTTCCCGCCAATTTATTAGACACTTCATTTTGATGACATATGACTAGATACAATTTCAAAAAAGCATGTTTGTACATGTAAACTTGTTTTGGCATACGGGAAGGAACGTTAAAAAAAGGTCTGGCAGTCAACGTGTTAACTCTTCTGTTAATACGCAGTCATTGATGTGTCTATTGTTGATGGTCATCGATATGAAACATCTAACAATGGATTAATATGCTGGTAAAATAACAATCAATATGTCTTTGTTCCTGTAGTACTATTGGTTGTTGCTCAGGTCACAATGATGCATATTTTTATGAGTATGTTAAAAATATGATTGTTTTAATTACAAACAATATCATACACCATACACACAGTACAATGCCTATGCTTTTTAAGAAATATATTTCCTCCATGGTTAGCAAAAATGTGTTTACTCAATTATTGCATAACACCCTCCTTGCTGTAAGGTGTTGCTCTAGTCATTGTGCATTTATGCATATAAGCAGCAACCAATGTCTATGTGTCACGTATGTCATTTATGTGTCTATAGATTATCATATCAGATATAGTGTATATACTGAGGTTTAAGTCTAATTGCATGATAGATATTGCATCTGTTAAACCTGTGAGAAGCATAAATATTAAACCATTGTTGATCAACTAACAATGGAAAAATATGCCAGCGAAATCATTAAACTAGAAATGGATAGCAGACTGTCTATTATCTCATTTACTCGGATTGACCAGGAAATCGCTAATCATCTATTCAGAGAAATTCTGAAATTTGATGACATGCACTATGTTGGAAGTTCGCATGAAGGTGTTCCTCCAACGGCCTGGAATGATTTGGACGTCATGCTGTGTGATGCGTCTTTAATAGTATTGTGGGAATGGCCCCACCAAAACAAAAAGGGAAGTTTGTAGTGGCTGAGCAAGATTCAAAAACTCCTATGCATTTGAGGCTTAAGGTAGTTGATAAACAGAGTCTGGATAAGGATTTCAAAAATATCATTGATCATGATGGATATTTAAAAACTGATGATTTCCTTAAATTTAATGAAAAAAGGGACTTCTACATAAATCTAAACAGTAAGGTGAGACTAGGTTCCTCAACTGTAAACATGTGTAAATCAGAATTAATGGACATCGGATAAAAATGTATGGATGTAGTATTTTGTTTGAAATGTCAATCATGGCCTCCTTTTAAAGGGGATTTTTCTTTTTACTAGAGAGAGACGGAACACTTGGCCATCATCAGAGTTGTTAAGCCTGGCCAACTCAGACAGCGTCGTACGACGCAGCCCGACGCGATTTCTTGTGAGTTCAACGCAGACGCGATTGTGTGCGTCGGGGGCAGTCGCGTCGTGGAATGTTATGGCCAACTCAGACAGCGTCGGCCGACGCAGCCCGACCCGATTTATCGTCGGGGACAGTCTTAAGCCGTCGTGAGAAATATTAAACACGTTTAATATTCTACTACGCGACTGCCCCCGACGCACACCATCGCGTCTGCGTTCAACTCACACAGACCCGACGCGACAACAAATCGCGTCGGGCTGCGTCGTACGACGCTGTCTGAGTTGGCCTTTACATGCGACCTAGCATGGACGTTTGTTGCGTATGCTTTTTTCTGTTTAGCCTAGAGTTGCGCACCTCTCTGTGTTTATCGTAATACAGTCGACTGTCCCCGACCATAAATCTGGTCGGACTGCGTCGGCCGACGCTGTCTGAGTTGGCCTTTAGGCGCGATCTACAAATTATCTCCGACGACAGAAACGCACCTGGGAAAACCATGTATTACAAACGCGTCAGGGAAAGCGATCGTCTAATTATCGTGCCTCAAGAATATTAATAAGCTAGTTGGAATATGTCTCAGACGCGTCTAAACGGGCTTGTGCTGTTGAACGCGTTTGCCATTGATTCTATTGTTTTGGGCGACAAACGCCCAAAACTTTTCTTTTTCAATCTTGATTTCAGAGGTCAAACAAATTTTTCAATTTTTTTTCAATCATATAGTGGTATAGACTGGTTTTTTAAGAACATTTTCCTGGAAACATTTTTTGGATACGACGCCCCGTTATGGAGTTATGACTTTTTAAACAACATGATGTCAGAAAATCAGCCCAAAAGCTTATCTTATTTCTGTTGGTTACGCACCGCTGATTCGCAATGTTTGTCATCACTTCAAGATGTCTACTGATTCGTGAAAAAGGCCTATACGAATTGGTAAATATTAACGTTCATTTACAGTTTCGTTTTGCGTATGTGTGTACGTAGGCCTGTGCGTCGGCAAACTTTAGCATGAGTCAAGGCCTATTCAAAGTTCCTAGTGCGTAGCCCTACCTACTATACAATACTACAAACCGACTTGTAACCAATCGCGAAATAGATAAAGTTATAAAATCGCTTACGTTTAATTGTTTTTTTAATACCTGTATAGCATTTCTATTTTTTATCAATGCTTCCTAATTTCAAATTTACCAAGCTAGGCCGAAATTTAAAGGGAAAAACAAATCGCCAATGATAATATGCAAACACTCCACTGCATCGTTAGTAATACTTACTAGACTAGGCCAAGGCCTAGATGGACAATCTAGCCCAGTCTAGATAGTATGCCAAGTAGTACGATAAATGAAGACACTGAAAAATGTATATTTTCATCTTTTTTTTTTCTTTGCCAAAAATTAACATGTTTTTTTAAAAAGATATATGTGTATAATAATGTTTAGTAGTAGGCTCGACGCGGTAGACCAATCTGTACCTATCTATACTTTAGCGTCAATCGCTGCGTGGAAGTGGGGGGGGGGGAGTCATTTCTGCTACACTCTGAATACACTAGAGGCCTGGCTAGGAATTCAAATTAATCGATAACCTCACCAAGACAAGTAATGTGTTATGTTGTGTTTGTTGTAGTAGATCCTTAAATTCAAGCTACTATTATTTTCGCCTCTAACTAGGTGCAAATGTGGTCAGTGTAAGAAAATGAAGACTACACATGTGACATGAATGTCTTTGTTGTCATGAGGTCCCAGACGTTGTTGAAACCAGAGACAGAAATGCAGAAATCACTGGAGAACCTGTATTACAGCTCATCCTGGGTTTAACAGTAATTGCCTAGATAAATGGGCATTGCAAAACTTGTGCCATGAAAAAAAAATCTGAACATGAGTAAGTTATACATTATGTATATGTTAATGTCAGACCTACTAAGCCTCACGCTTACGGCGTGAGAATCACGCCTCAGCGCCTCTTCTCACGCTCACCCACTCAACAATCAGTTTCCACGCGGTCGTGGATGAGGGCAAAAAAACCCCAAAAAACACACAGGGAGCTATCTCATTAGAAAATCGATCATCAGGATTAGGTTTGGTATCCAATGCCTGAAACTTGGGTAACAAGCACATGACAATTAAAACTACGCCTAAACTATTCAATATCAATATAATTGTGTGAAAATAAACAAAATGATGATGAATAAATTTTTTTCTTCTCTTCTTCCACTCCCACAGGTGCCACTATTGCTATTCACTCAATCGAATTTGACATGTGTGTTATTGTGCAATTAGAATTATATAAATTTAATGGATTTATTTGTATCTGTGTATGAGCTGAGTGTTTGGCCAACAGATAATGTTCCAGCCTCTTGCAATGTAGACCCCAGTTCAAACCCAGCTAGCTTCAGGTTTTGGAGCCTGATACTCTGCTCCTTGAATAACCCTCGCATGAAGGTTAGGAATAATAAGGGGTAATGAATCAATAATATGTCAGTATCGGTGCTGCATTATGGCTGCTGCGGGTCACCATGGGCCCTGCAAATAACTTCCAATTTCAAATATTTTGAATTGGACAAAATAGGAAAATTTAATCTTTAACTATCAACATGCTGATAGGTGAATTGCTTTGACATCCTTTAGTAGCAATCTGGTATTTAACTTATATAAATAACACAAAATTCACAAAAGACAAGTAGAAACGGATGTACTTACTTCAAACTTGAAACCTTCATTTTTACCAATAGTTCTTAATATCTTAGATGATACAGTACTTGCTAGCATATAAACTGACTCCCCTGAATCACCTTAACAACAATTTAAAATAAAGTTGAAAAAATTGAAAACAAAATTATAAAAATAAACTTAAATCATGAGTTTGTTGTTGCGTGTAATATTATTCTCAGAGATATATTTTTAAGACAACCATAAAGTGAAGAAAAAATATAAATTTAAATACAGCAGAACACCACAACTAAAAATATCAATTAAATTCTTAGAAAAAGATGACTGTAATCTAAATTTCCCAAAAAATGATGAAACAGGATTTAAAGGAAACCAATCCACAGAATAACAAATTCTCTTTGTACTATTTAGTCTGTACATGTGGGTCTGTGCATGGTGCTGTGTGTGTCAATATGTGTGTCAGTAAAAGCATCTGCAAGGTTGTTGTGCATGGTATTCTGTGTGCATTGATGTGTGTTTTGTGCATGCCTTTGTGTGTTAGTTACTGCATGGTGTTGTTCATGTCAATGCATGTGTCTGTGCATGTCTCGGTGTCAGTGAATGGTTCTGCGTATGCACTAATGCATAAACCTGTGTATCACAGTGTGCAACAAACCGGTAGCTATTTGTAAGTCCACACAGGCCTCTGATGATATCCAATACAACTAAAAAAATTGGCCTTGTGGCCAGTTATTAGGAATGTATGTCTGATTACAGTGTTTACGCAGTGCAACCTGGTATGTGTGTGCTTATAACAAAATATGGGCTCGCCTAAAATATATTTAAGAAATGTACGCTATATATGTACTTTGAATTTTGGTCAATATACTATCTGTTTATTATACTGCCGGCATAATGTGTGAACAACTATTAATTTCCGTTCTCATTACAAACTGTTTATACCGTACTCGCGCGAATAAGCGCCCGGGGGCTTAAAATATTTTTTGCACTTTCTGAGGTGCGCTTATTCAAACGGGGCGCTTATGAAAACAGAGTGGAAATTGAGGGGGCGCTTATGGAAATAGATGAAAATCAAGGGGTTCTTATGGGAAATTATTTTAATAATTAAAAATTCAAGAGGCACTTTTTGAATGAAAAAAAGATTTTATAAGGACATTATGAAAGGTGGTTAGAAAAGATAATTGTCCAGAGAAAATGGCTCATAAAAAGAATGCGTGAATATTTACATAACAGCAAAATAGCAGATGCAGTTAGTGGTGGGTAGTGGTTAGTTTGTTGGCCATCGGCCGATTGAGATTAGCAGGATGGCAGGATCATTGTATTTTTCTTGAAAACTCAGATGAGAATGTGCTTAAGATCGAAAAAAAGAAAAAGAGGAGTAGGACTAGACATAGACAAATATGTAAAAAATATTAAATTGGAAATATACTGTCTGTCCAGGGATCGGAGCTCTCACCTGTCCAAGAGAAAATATCTGAAGAAGAATGTGTTTCCACTCTACAGCTCAAATCATGCCAACAACCACAGTCCCAGGATTGATTGAATTATTGACTTGCTAAAAAGAAAATTTAAGCTTATGGATTTTTTCACGGTTATTCGAGAGGGCGCTTATTCAAACGGGGCGCGAGTACGATACCCGATTTTTATTACTGTCCCCAATTTTTATTACTGTCAATACAATCCGCATTATTTATTCTTTAGCCCCTCCAACTAGTGGTTATATCTGTCCACTTTTTGCTAGTTTTTTCCATGTACCTCGATATGTCGAAATATTTGTTTTCTCCAATAAAGTGTTTTTAAAGTCTATGCATGGTATTCGTTTCCTATATTCTTTTGTTATCGTACCGAAACACACATGGAACCTCACAATGCTGTGCGTATATATATATATATATATATATATATATATATATATATATATCAAAGAAAGGTAAATACAGTGTTCTAATAAAGGACATGATAATACTTCGTGTAGCATAGCTCTCAATGAATGTTGTCCTATAAATAACTAAATAAATAAATTGGTAATAAAATTCCCCTGCTGCGGGATTCGCACCTGAGACCTCTCACTGTGAAGGCGAGCGTCATAACCATTAGACCACAGATGTCTCATGGTTGAACAGATTCAAATAACGTCAGATGCGCTCTATTACGCAAATTTATAGGCCATATAAGTTAACAGTGTTAATGGCTATCTTGATTTACATATATATATATATATATATATATATA
>NW_022742733.1:95167-107228 GCF_011630105.1 Anneissia japonica | reverse complement strand
AAGGGGAGGAGCTATATAGATTTCAAGAAGATGGTTAATGACACATCATTGACTCCTCAACTGCCTGTTTAAGACTCATCAACTACCTGGGTGAACAACCTTAGTTACTTCTTGAAGTTGATCATAAGGTAGTACTGGAATGTACCTGTTGGTGCCAATGTGGGTTTCCTTGGAATTTATACATGACAATGTCTCAAATTCTGCTCCACGAAACCATGGTAGGAAGGAGTTGGAGGGCTCGTAGATATCATAAGTTCTATACAAATGCTATTTTTGAGGCATCCAATCGAGTCTAATATTCTCAAACTTTTCTCACCTGAGCCATAATTATTGTGCTCAGTTGGATATGGTAGTTTTTAGAATTGTAAGTACTGTATTAAAGTGACATTTTAAGTTCCATTTCCGGTCCTCCAGAGGTCTAAAATACTGAGACTTTCCAACCACTGTTGCTGAAAACAATAGTTAATCCAAATATATTTTCATTTCGTTTTGTTTTTCTTGTGAATGTCTGATTTAAAACAATGCTAAAACACACAGTGCTAATGCCAAGAGAGATACATGAACTGAGTGACTCCTAATTAGTAGTGGTTACGTAACGTTTATCATGCACTGTATGATCATGCGCCTAATAGAAATTGAAGACCATAATGTAATGAGAATGTACCTCTCTGGTACGGGCCTAGAGTACAATCAGTGTAAAAGTGTAAGATACTGTATAGGCTGGAGCGGATTTAAACAATATCATAATGTTCAAAATAAGAGTCAATAAAAGTAAGTAGGGACTATGGTTGTTGGAAAAATGGTCAACATTGTATTTTTATTTCTCACCCTGACTTTCGCCTGGGCGAACAAAGAAAAGGTCTGGATCCCCGCCTGGTTATTACCTCGGCGGTTTTCATGACGAGGTTCAACGCACTCTTGCCTTCCTCTGCATTGGGAAATTTGACAGTTGGACAATCTGGATCTGGTGAAGACTAAAACAAAATTAAAATAAAATATTATTATTGTTGACGAAGAGAAGGGGAAAGGAAGAGAGAACAACATAGAAAGCATGGATAGATTGGTCTGATATGAAAAAAGTGGTTGATCTCAAAGTTGGTGACAGGGGAGAGTGGAGTCTAAATAACCTCACAATCCCCCACAGCCCAGCTCTTGAGATGCAAACAGAATGATGAATAAAGTTGATAGAATATACAAATAAACTCAATTTAAATATTGCATAGAAAAACCAAGCATCCAAAAAAAAAAAAATATTTTATTAATAAAAAGAATAGGTAATTATCAACAATAAATGCTAACAATAAAACCTTTGAAAATAATACCATCTCAGCAAACAGAAATGTTATTATAACATTCGCGAACGTTGTGAATGTTGTAGTTAGGTAATTGTAAAGAAATAATGTTATCTCTACATTGTAGTGACATTTTAAACATGGTCATTGGGTTATAAAAACGTATTTATTAGCTCAGGCGGTTTAACTAGTGGTGCCATTGCATGTGCGCTGAACCATGGAAATTCCCCCTTCCCCCCCCCCCCATCACGAAAAAAAACACAATTTATCGAGGAGAAAAAAAAAGTATTTTGTACAAATTGATTAAATAAGTCTTGGAAACCCCTAAGTTTTCGTGGGGGGGGGAGGGGGGCTACATCTTGTGGATCACTTTCGAAAGGTTTTTAGCGATGCCCGACCACTCCCACTTTTTTTCTCGTCGGGGGCATCAGCCCTCTCGTCAGGGACCAGGAACCCCTGTCGAGAAAATCTTGGCACCGCCACTGGTTTAAGCCATGGTCCCATGCGCATTATGGCGCCCATGTATACTTTAAATAACGCAGTACACTCTTCGGAAAAGAGTATGGGATTGTCTCTTATGTACTGAGGACCAATCACCACCCCATTGAAAATAAGTCTTCTTCTTGTGGAGCTATCCTTTGTGTTCACACCGAATAAATCCATCCATCCATACAAAAAACTATCATTATTATAACATTAAAACCAAGTGGTCCACTGATTATATTTAGATAATATAATATAATGCACACTCCAAAAAGAATAAGACATGCAATGATTCGATATTTCGTTCTTTATTCGAAAATCATCAGGAATGAAAATATTTTTTTCAATAGGAACCATACCAGAATTGAAGTAACATTAACTAACAAAACAAAAGCGAGAAACCGGTAAAATTGACCAATCAAGGTGTAACAAGTTATTAATGAATTAACAGCATACCTTAAAACAAAATCAATCTTGATAAAGAGTGGACATACTGTTAATATGAATAAATAAATAAATATACTAGATGTTAATGGTTAGTTGAACAATGCAAGCTCTTTGGATGTTTTTTAATCCGAAATTTAAGCATGGTTTATAGCGCCTGATAGCCAAGGCTTCTTTAAATAATAATTCAGACCAATGTCTGACAATTCAATAACTTCAGTATTATTGGATATTAAAGAATGATAATTAGAACCCTGGGTATCATCATAATTACCATTAATAGGTAAATTATGCATGGCTATGATATGTTTAAAACCATCATATTAACTTATGTGGTCAAATACAACACTATTAGTTCCTGTTGAATGTTCATTTATCATCGAATTTATCTGTCTGTTTTCCCAATATAATCTTGATTGCAGCCAGGACATTTGAAATGGTAGACAACAGAACAACAGTATTCTTTAGTTGAAGCAAAGTTTATAATTTTCTTAGATTGCCAAATTGTTATCAATCAACTTTTATTTCGAAATTTCCTCCATAACAAACACAAAAAAAGGAAAAGATAAATAATGAATTTAACATCCTTAACTAGGTGTCTCTTGACTTTCTTTAGATACCTGTACACAATTGATTGTCTCCTTTTGCCAGTATGTGGAACCCTTACGCATATTTTAAGATCATCATCAAGAGGTGCAGGAGTTTGTGTTGGTTTGGTTAGAATATGCTTAAGGTTATGGAGAACATGGTTAGTTACCTTCAATTGGAACCCATTCCATCACATATACTGTTTAATTGTGTTGATTTGCTGATCTAAGTATAGTCCAGGTGTGCAGATTTTATGGGCTCTTCTGAACAAGCTTCGTATCCAAAAAATGTTGTATCTCCACAGTGTAAAACTATCAAAGTGTATATATTAGTCAGTATGTGATTTCTTACAATAGGTACTCATTCCATTAAAATAAAATTTGAGATCAAGAAAGTGTATCATAATTTTGATCAAATGTTTCAAAAGTGAATTTAAGTTAAGGGTGAAATGAGTTTAAAGATTTAAGAATGTAATCAAAATCATTAGGTTTAGCCATTACAAGAGTATCGTCAACAAAACGAGAATAAAATATAATTATACCTCTACTTTCTAGACGTGGAATAATGGTTTCTTCCAATTCAGTCATTATTATGTTGGCTAGTACAGGTCCAAGATTTGAGCCCATTAAAACACCATCAGTTTGTTGGTATAATACATTATTACATGAAAAAAAAGTTTTAGTGCAAGTGTCTTTCAATAGTTTAATTAACGTGTTCTTTTTCAAGTTAGTAGTTATTCGTTTCTTGGTGTACACTCTGTCCAGAATAATGTCTATTACTAAAGAAAGAGGAACGTTTGTAAAAAAAGATACAGCATCAAAAGAGACAAAACGATAGCCATCAGAAAACAGGTTTGGCGGTATAATCTTGGTACGCTTAGCAGAATCAAATGAATCTTTGAGCACATAGTTATAAATTGTAAAGGGTGAAAGTAGATCATCTAGAAATTTAGTCACAGGGAAATATTTTGTGCCAGTAGTATCGATAATTCGTCTGAGTTGAGGTAACATACCAAAATGTGGGTTTAGGAAGTCCATGAGCTCGTGCAGCAAGTCGAAAGTCCTTTGTTTTCTTTTCTAATACATTGTTTGGTAGTCAGTCATTTAACAACACATTTTGCCAAACTTTAAGTGTTGTCAATGGAAGGTAGTTTAGAAGAAATGTAAATTAAGAGGTTTGGCAATTATTGGACATGAAGTCTTTACCTGATGATGTACTCTCCTCTTCCACTGATGGGCTGGCTTACAGGTCAGTTGCTGATTTTCTTGTTGGTAAGCAGTCATACATTTACAGTAGGAAGCATCTTTACTAGTTACAGGTGAATAATATCCATCTCCATTCCTCTGTTTTTGAGAGTTCATTCTAATAACATTTTAAAACAAAAGCACAGAAGGGGTCGTCGAGATGTTGTCAAAAGCTCAATAGGCAGCTTCCATGTTAAATTTTGTCTTTTAAATGCAAGGTCTCTTAGAAATAAGAGTGATGAATTTGCTGTTTTTGTTACCTCAAATAAACTTGATCTTGTTGCAGTCACTGAAACATTGATCAAACCAGGTGATGCCATTGCTGTTGGTGAACTCACTCCAACTAGATTTACATTTAACAACGTTTCAAGATTAGGGAAAGAAGGAGGTGGTGTTGGAATTCTACATCGATCATCTTTCACTTTCAAATTGGTGAAGTTATCCACCAATTTCAATTCATTTGAGGCAATTTATGCAACAGTTAAATCCGGCTTTCATTACATGCACATGGTTAATATTTATCGTCCTCCTAGTTCTTCATAGTCTGATTTTTTCCGATGATTTTCAATTAATGTTGACTGAAGTCTTGCTTTCTCCTTCTGACTTAATTATATGTGGTGATTTCAACATCCATATGGATGATTTGAATAACCTTGTTACGATTCATTTTCTTGACATACTTGCTTCTTTTAGTCCGTGTCAGCATGTTTCTGATCCCACACATGCGGCTGGTCATTGCCTAGGTCTTATTATCACCCGTGCTGACTTTAATGGTATCACTGAACTCAGATTGCATCCTGGTTTCTCTGACCATTATGCAATTTTTTGCAAGCTAAACCTCAAGAAACCTCCCCTTCCAACCATCTTAATTAAGTGACGTAATATCAAAGCTATAAATATGACCGATTTTTGCGATGAGACTAAGTCTTGGTTGGCAGTTATAGAGGATGGTAGCCTCACTCTTGATCGATGTGTTGAGACTTTTGAGAAAGTTATTCAGTCTGTTATTGACCGCCATGCTCCTTTTAAGACTAAGAAGATTAACCGCCGGTCCAGTAGTCCATTGTTTTTCTCAGGAATGAGAACGGAGCGGAAAAGACGTCGTCAGCTTGAACGTAAATGGATCCGTAGTCGATGTCGTATCGACCGAGAAACTGTAGACAAAGGCGTGTTGTTAACTCTTTGATTGAAGAGGCAAAGGTTGCTTACTATTCGACTAAGATTGCAGACTCTAGTGGTAACCAAAAGAAACTATTTGCAGTTCTTGATGAGCTAATTCAGATAAAACACACCTGTATTGCCAGCCCATGACTCTGATAAAGCGTTTGCTGTCAGTTTTGCTGACTTCTTCGTCAATAAGATTCAAACTATCCGAGATGCTTTGACTGTTAATGGCAACCCCCATGAAGTTGCTTTAGGATAGGTTGACGCTCCTGCAAATAGACTCCCTTTGTCGGAATTAACGCTTGCTGATGAAGATAAAATTAGATCAATTATTAGCAGTTCACCATGCAAATCATCATCTGACCTTGATCCCATCCCTACTACTTTGTTAAAGAGGTGTCTCCATGTTGTTTTTTCATCTATCACATTAATTGTTAATAGAAGTCTGAAAAAGGGGGATTTTCCCAATTCTCTGACGATTTGTCATATCAGACTTCTAATTAAGAAGCCTTGCTTAGATCGTGAGGAGTTCTAAAATTACAGACCAGTATCAAACTTGAAGTTCCTTGGAAAGACGACTGAAAACCTGTTTTCATACAACTTACTTGATCCTTTCAGTCCACATACCGGCCACACCACAGAGTTGAGACTCCACTACTTCGTGTCTAATGATATTCTCCAAGATATGGATAAAGGGCGACTCACTGCACTCATATTATTTGATCTTAGCGCTGCATTTGATACCGTAGAGCACACTTTACTATTGGATCGCCTCAAGCATTATTTAGGTCTAGAAGGAAACGCTCTAAGCTGGTCCTCTTCCTCCTACCTCTCTCGTCGTCCACAAATAGTTTGTGTTTGGAACTCCATGTCTGACTTTTTCTGTCTTGACTATTCCTTTCCTCAAGGGTCAATTTTGGGACCTCAGTGGTTCACAATCTACATGCTACCATTTCGTGAAATTGTATCAAAGTTTAACTTGCCTTACCATATTTATGCTGATGATACACATATCTATATTTCCTTCAAACCTTCCGAGGAAGTTGATGTAAATGTAGAATCTCTCAAAAATTGTATTTTTGAGTTGAAGACCTGGATGTCCGAAAACTTTTTGCAACTAAATGAGGACAAAACTGAGTTTATCATCCTCGGTTCACCTCAACAAAGGAAGAAATACCAAGACCTCCACTTCAACATTGGTCAGATCGATCAGGTACCTCAAATTAGGAATTTGGGTATTACATTTGATTCTTCAATGGCCTTGAGTAGGCATATTTCCAAAATTACTAGCTCCTCAGCATATTACTTGCGCAATATAAGAAAGATTAGGAAGTCCTCTCTATGAAAGCAACAGCACAACTGATTCATGCATTCGTTACTTCATATCTTGACTTTGGGAATTCTCTCTTTTTTGGTATTTCTAAGAGATCATTGCATCGCCTTTAACTGTTGCAGAATACATCTGCTAGGATCATTACAGGAACAAAGAAATTGAGCACATCACTCCGATTTTACAAGAACTTCATTGGCTACCTGTTTCTTTCAGGAGCATTTTCAAGATTTTGCTCATTACATTTAAGACTCTGAATGATGAAGGTCCTGAGTACCTTCGTGAACTGCTTGTGTGGTACGTGCTATCGCGAACTCTCCGCTCTGGTACTGACAAACTTTTGCTTGTTGAGCCTAGGTCTACACGTTCATGGGGTGATCGATCATTTGCTGTTGCAGCTCCCCGCCTTTGGAATAAACTGCCTAAATATTCGCTGTGTCAGTCTACTGCTTTGTTCAAAAAAGCTCTCAAGACTCATCTGCTGTCGGCTGCTTTTTCCTAGTTCTCTGGTTTGTTTTGCTTGCTTAATTGTTTATGTTAGATACTCCCAGTACTTGAGCACCTCTGAGTAATGAATAGGCGGGCCCCTGTGAGCAAGGCCTAGACCACATCTTAATAGCCTCGGTATTGTTACTTACATAATAATAATACATACTACGTTACTTTAATTTTGATAAACAAACTAACTTAAAAGAAAATCGGTTTTATGTACGAGCCTGTGCTAACTTTAAAATTGCCATATTTCGAGCTCTGTGACGTCATATACGTCTGAGGTATAAGGCTTCATTGAATTTTAACCAACAATTACATTGGCAGTGTAGTGGGAAGATCACTCCCAAATATTTGAACTGTGCGCTCATTTGTTATTGATATGCAGAAAAATTATGGCTATTGAGAATTATAAGCTTGAACAACAGTATACTGAAAAGAAAAGTAATGGGTTTATTGTTTATAAGCCGATAAATGAAATTAAAACCAAGGCATGTTGCGATGATAATAAAAGATCGGCCGCTGATCAAGTACCTACACCGCATACGCAGTATGCTAGTTTGTTCTTTCGATCCGTTCTCAGCAGCTCCCTACAAACCTAGGACTGTTTGATCTTCCAAAGTATTTTGTTTTTAATCATCCTTATATTGATTATGTCATTTTACGAGGGTTATAACTTTGAACCTGAGTATACAGAAATATAATAATATAGAATATACAGGGGCTCAAAATGCTCGGAACAGACAACAACAGGTTTACTAACGACAAGGTTGTCCCCCATTTCTTTAGAAGAGGGTGTTGGTCTATAGGTAGCCTATGGAAACTTACATTTCTCGCTGAACCTGATCTGTTTGTACAGCCGATAGCTGTACAAAAAAACCATTTTGTTGAATTAAATAATCACGTAAACATTTTTTTTTTTGCTGATAGTGTCTTTTCGGTCGATCGATCTTTATTCCCGCGACTACACTCGCGACATCAGTCAGATGACAGTCTAGCCGACCTCGCTTGACCGTGTCACTGTTTCAGCCAATCGGCTTAGCAGAATGGCTCAGCCAATCGTCGCGTCCCATAATAAACCGGGAAACACAACATTTCGTCGGCCGTATAAGACGTCATCAACAAGCTGCCATTAGATCAAAATGGCGATCTTCAATTGTTGTAAAATTAACGTTCAAATTTTATTTTCTCAGAAACATGTTACATGTTGATGCAATGTACTGAATGATTGATCAAATAAGCTAGTTTACACTAGTTAAATAATATATTTGGATAGGCTATCCCTTTAAACTGCCTGTAAACGGTGCGGTGATGGTGTGGTGTTTCTTTTCTTGTAATTTCTTGATACATGGTAATTTTTGGTTTCTTCCTGTAGCGCCTTGAGCACTACCACAGTGGATTTGTGCGCTTTATAAATCTTTATTATTATTATTATTATTATTATTATTATTATTATTATTATTATTATTATTATTATTATTATTATTATTATTATTAATATTATTATTATTATTATTATTATTATTATTATTATTATTGTTATTATTATTATTATTATTATATGATTTATGTCACAATGTATGGTTAATAAAAAATCAATCACAGGGATGATAGCCTATACATGTGCGTTGATTCTTATAACCTTATTAAAAGGAATATATAATTTTATTATATTTTGTTATTCTAAAATTACACCAAAGCGAAAACATATTATTTTAACTATTACTTTTTAATTAATGAATTATTATTTCATTATTTTAACAAATGTTATTCGTTAAATATAAAAACAAGTCTTTAATGGAGATGGCGGCCTAATTGTAGAACTTGAGCTTAAAAATTACGACCACACTTAGGCACAGTGCATCTAAAATGAAAGTCAAAAATAACCACCGAGCACTGAGAGACTGAAAATGAACACAGAATCTGAAGAAGAGCAACAACGTAAATGGTATGTAAATTTCAAATCATACAGCGGTGGAAGTGGAAAAAACAATTAAAAAACAAAAGAATACTAAGAAAGTGAGAAGACATCTAATAAGCGTATAATACTGTATTAATTGGCAGGTAAAATGTAAAGTTTCCAGGCCCGTATATTCAGTAGGTGGGGTGTTACGAATAGTGCGTATAACGCACCCAACTAAATTTGACAAGGTCCACATTTCCAAGACAGTCGGGAATGTACGATGGCCCACAAGGGACACACTGCAAAGAAAAAGAAATGCTGCAAACAAAAAAGAAACGCTGCAAACAAAAAAGAAATGCTGCAAACAAAAAAGAAATCATGGAAACAGAAAAGAAACGCTGCAAACAAAAATGAAACGCTGCAAACAAAAATAGAAACGATGCAAACAAAAATATAAACGATGCAAACAAAAATGGAAACGATGCAAACAAAAATAGAAAACACCAGCAAACAAAAAATGAAACGCTGCAAACAAAAAAGAAATGCTGCAAACATAAAAGAAACGCTGCAAACAAAAAAATAAAAACACTAGCAAACAAATAAAGAAACGCTGCAAGCAAAAAATAAAAACAACAGCAAAGAAAAGAAAACGCTGCAAACAAGAAAGGAAATGCTGCAAACAAAAAAATGAAACGCTACAAACAAAAAAAGGAAACCCTGCAAACAAAATGGAAAAGCCTTTGCGCGCGCGCATTTCATATCAGTTGACAACAGACTGAGGTCAGATCAGATGAGAGATGCTAAAAAGAAGACTCAAATTCAGCTCATTCGTTATAATCGATTTTGAGGCATAAATACAAAGTAATCCGTTGGTAGGTATAATAAAGTAAAAGCCTCTGGGAAGCTGATGAGCTCTTTGTTAAACTTGATCATGTTTTCGGCCCCTTTTTTTAAGAGCTCCTCCATTCCTATCAAAGGATTTACTTTCAAGGGAAGAGATGATCCCCTGACACTTTTCAGCACACCGTCACGTTAAAAGACCGATCTGTATGGTGACCTCGGGGTTTTTCTCTATTTTCGTTGACACGGCTTTCTTGGTGAATCTAGTACTCCTTTCCTTTTCTTTCCTATATCTGAAAGCCTCAAATGAGAGACGAGCAAGCTTAGGCCTACTTGATGATGGACTTTCATTTGGACTTGGCCGTTTTCGTGTATTAATATTAGAAGTTGAGTCCTCCATTAAAGATTCACCACAAGAATGACAAAATTTTCCAAATTCTGAACTTTTTGTTGGGTGTCTATAAAACGAAGACCGAAAACCGAAGACCCAAAAGCGAAGACCCCTATTTTTTCTCTTTCATTTTGATGATAATACGCCAGGCTCTCACAAAATCCAAATTAAGAAATTTTTTGGGCGTCTGTTTGTGAAATTTTCAAGGGTCTTCGTTTTATAGACATCATATAGACACCCTATATGGGTGTCTACAAAACGAAGACCGAAGACCCGAAAAACGAAGACCTCCAGTTATTTCTCAATTATCTTATTAAAAGTATTTCAAAATCATCATAAAACAGTTGCCAAGTACATGTTTCATTATTTTCTTCGTTTTGTAGACACCCATAGTGTCTACAAAACGAAGACCCTTAATTATCTCGTCCATCCTATGTTGGTGTCACTACCAAATGACCGATGCTGCACATATGCGTCACTATACCACATTCCTACTGTTTATTTTAACATGGAACAAGTTTATTGCTGTCTCTTATACACATCTAGATGTGTATAAGAGACAGGTATATTTCAGTCCATTTAAGTAAGCAAAACTCAACAAAGTGCACATAACATTGTTAATTGACATTTAATTGCTATAAACATGGGTTCAAAATTGTTTATTTGTGATTTGCGTTGCCATTGATCTTACCTACAATTAATGCATTACATAATAAAACTTGATCACTGGTGAATCTAGTACTCCTTTCCTTTTCTTTCCTATCTCTGAAAGCCTCAAATGAGAGACGAGCAAGCTGAGGCCTACTTGATGATGGACTTTCATTTGGACTTGGCCGTTTTCGTGTATTAATATTAGAAGTTGTGTCATCCATTTAAAGATTCACCACAAGAATGGAAAAATTTTCCAAATTCTGAACTTTTTGTTGGGTGTCTATAAAACGAAGACCGAAAACCGAAGACCGAAAAACGAAAACCCCTATTTTTTCTCTTTCATTTTGATGATAATACGCCAGGCTCTCACAAAATCCAAATTAAGAAATTTTTTGGGAGTCTGTTTGTGAAATTTTCAAGGGTCTTCCTTTTATAGACACCATATAGACACCCTATATGGGTGTCTACAAAACGAAGACCGAAGACCCGAAAAACGAAGACCTCCAGTTATTTCTCAATTATCTTATTGAAAGTATTTCAAAACCACCATAAAACAGGTGCCAAGTACCTATTTCATTATTTTATCGGAATAAAATGAGGAATATCAAGAAATACTTAAGGGTCTTCGTTTTATAGACACCCTATGGGTGTCTACAAAACGAAGACCGAAGACCAGAAAAACGAAGACCCACTTTTTTTTTTTCTTTCAATCGTGATAAAATAATGTTTTTAAATCACTTTATGCTATGTATATATCTTCGTTTTTGGGTCTTCGTTTTATAGACACCCCTTTTTGTTCCACAGTTAGAGCAAAACATGGCTTGACACTGATGTAGCCCTGCAGCGCATCTGACCTGACCCTCAGTCTGTTGTCAATTAATATGAAATGCGCGCGCGCAAAGGCTTTTCTATTTTGTTTGCAGGGTTTCCTTTTTTTGTTTGTAGCGTTTCATTTTTTTGTTTGCAGCATTTCCTTTTTTTGCTTGCAGCTTTTTCTTTTGTTTGCTAGTGTTTTTATTTTTTTCTTGCAGCGTTTCTTTATTTGTTTGCTAGTGTTTTTATTTTGTTTGCAGCGTTTCTTTATTTGTTTGCTAGTGTTTTTATTTTTTGTTTGCAGCGTTTCTTTTTTGTTTGCAGCATTTCTTTCTTGTTTTCAGCGTTTCATTTTTTGTTTGCTGGTGTTTTCTATTTTTGTTTGCATCGTTTCCATTTTTGTTTGCATCGTTTCTATTTTTGTTTGCA
>NW_022742733.1:86561-90936 GCF_011630105.1 Anneissia japonica | reverse complement strand
AATTTCGGGAAGATTCTTGCTTGTTTACGGAAGTGCGGAAGATTGTCATGACTTCAGGAAAAGTCCCACCAGTTCTGGGAAAATTGGGACCGCTGCAACAAAATTGCAAATAGTGTATCTGGATATAATGGCCAAAATATGTTTAAAATGTCAAAATTGTTAAATCTATTTTATAGTACTAAACTAAATTTTATGACTATACATCATGCTATATGTTGTTTTTTACCATATTTTTGACGTTCTGACAACATTCTTTAACAATTTTTGATGGTCTCTTCCTGAGAAATGTCCAAAGTCGTAAACTTTGAAAGCTAATTTCTCAAATACTGTTCTTTAAACAGATGTTTAAACTCCTGTAACTTCATAATGAAATGTTGGATTTGAATTATTCTATTACCATTTTATAAATTAATGTTTAACATTGTATTAGGAACTATAAATCATTTTCTTTGCTTGGGGTGGGTGGGGGGTAGGGCGGTGCAGTTGGGAAGAGATCATGAAGTTCACTTTTACGTATTACTCATATTCAGAGGTTCAGCACTTAGGAAGTTGCATTGTTAGGCACCCGAGTTGGAAGCATTTTCTGACATAGATTTAAGTGGCCAGTCGGTCAGTCAAGGGCGCCGAGCCTCAGCCTTAATTGAGAATGCGGAACTAAAAGAAAAATTTATGATGATTTTTATATTAATAATCCACATATCTAACTAATTTGCTGGGATGATGTTACTTCTCGCACCCTCCTTCTCAGCCTATGTCCAGGCCATCTATACTTTCAATCGGGAATAAATTAAAAACAAATTATTTAGTTTAACTTCCCTTTTCCTTTCCACACAATGGTGGCAGAAGAACAGTATGAACCATAACCAAAAAAAAAAAAAAATAAAATAAAATAAAACTTAAAGAAGGGCGGGCACAAATTTCAGTGTATTAATATTTGATTTTCCGGGGTTCAGTTCCACTCATTCTTAATGTAGCAACAGCGTCATTAATAAATGATGCTATCATTTGGCTTTACTTGTTTGTTGGCAAAATCTGTTCAAAGAAAAACAATGTACATTAGAATGTGGGGGATAGAAAGTTAGGGGGAAGATGGCACAATGAAAGATTTTGATAATGGGGACACAGGGAAAGAAATAATGAGGTATACTGACTGACTACCATCTTCTAAAGTCTTTCTATATTCAATAGGTGGCGCAATTACATCCTAATCAATAGAGTTTCAAGTATCAGTGAATAGGCCTTTTTCTATGGAACGCCAAAAGGACAAAATGCAATTGGCAGCTGCGGAAAACTGAGAGTCAGTAGCGCAAAAATGAGAGTAAGCAGTGCAAAACTGAGAGTCAGCAGCGCAAAACTGAGAGTCACCAGTGCTCTCAGTTTTGCGCTGCTGACATGCATGGAAGGAGGGATGACCTCATTTATTTTTCACAAAATAAACAACTAGCACAGACAATTAAAAAACATGAAACCAAACACAATTGAAAAAGAAAATTTCATAATTTAAAATGAAAAAAAAACTGATTATAATAAGCCTAATAATAATTTTACCTTGTGATCCATTATGTTTTAAAAAGAACATTACACGCCCATGCTTTTATAAGCCAGGTACAAATACTTTTAACATTATGCACTGTAGACTACATTTTTAATGTCTTTCAATTTTACTTTTTAATGTTGTCTGCTTTTTTCATTTTCACTATTTATTGTTTGATATAATTAAGGATTAGATTTAATTTTTATATGTTCCTTCTGTTAATTATCTTGTAATTAATGGTTGCATTGTTATCGTTTAACAAAATGTCATGTTTTTCTGTAATTTTATTAATTATATAATATAAAATTAATGTTTTATGTAAATATTGTGCAATTCAGCCGCCTAAATGTCTTTTTATACTTCAAAGATAACGATAAAAAAGATAAGAAGCAATTGTCCATATAGAAAATAAAATAAATAATAGAGGTTTTTACACTAGAACGATTCGATAACGATTCATCAGTTATGAGATAACAACATATTTTGACAAATCGGATCAGAGGACTTCACAATCAAGGAAAACAATAGAATCGTAGTAGTAGCAACGCGATAACGCACGATACACTGTTGAGTTCTATTATTATTATTATTATTATTATTATTATTATTGTTATTGTTATTGTTATTGTTGTTGTTGTTGTTGTTGTTATTATTATTATTATATTATTATTATTATTAATATTATTACTATTATTATTATTAGTATTAGTATTATTAGTATTATTATTATTATTATTAGTATTATTAATATTATTATTATTATTATTATTATTATTATTATTATTATATGATTTATGTCACAATGTATGGTTAATACAAAATCAATCACAGGGATGATACATGTGCGTTGATTCTTATAACCTTATTAAAAGGAATATATAATTTTATTATATTTTGTTATTCCAAAATTACACCAAAGCGAAAACATATTATTTTAACTATTACTTTTTAATTAATGAATTATTATTTCATTATTTTAACAAATGCTATTTGTTAAATATAAAAACAAGTCTTTGATGGAGATGGCTGCCCAATTGTAGACCTTGAGCTTAAAACTTACGAACACACTTAGGTACAGTGCATCTAAAAAGAAAGTCAAAAATAACCACCGAGCACTGAGAGACTGAAAATGAACACAGAATCTGAAGAAGAGCAACAACGTAAATGGTATGTAAATTTCAAATCATACAGCGGTGGAAGTGGAAAAACAATTAAAAAACAAAAGAATACTGAGAAATTGAGAAGACATCTAATAAGCGTATAATACTGTATTAATTGGCAGGTAAAATGTAAAGTTTCCAGGCCCGTATATTCAGTAGGTGGGGTGTTACGAAGAGTGTGTATAACGCACCCAACTAAATTTGATAAGGTCCACATTTCCAAGACAGTCGGAAATGTACTGAATATAAATTTGTGATTTTCTGTGATTTAAAAATAAAATCTTAAATTTTTACAGTAGGCCTAATCTACTTAGTCTGTCGCGATCCGGAAAAACGCAATTTATTCAATTTTTGAAATTTTGGCTTAGAGGCACCCTGTGGATGTAATATATCATAGAACGTGATCATATACTCTATCTATCTATGCATATTTATTTACTTTCCCTGCTGGTGGCGGTACAATAAAAATGCATTATTATTTTTTCTGAAGTTACAAGTTAAAAATTGTGGTCATAAGATTAATTTTAGAACCGCATTATCAACAAGATTATTATTAGGTTAATCTTCCACGTCGGCGCGGGCACTGAAAACATATTTTATTTATTTTTTTTTTAAATTGGATTTAACATGTGTATAATGATTTTGATAAACAATCATAATTCTCTATGCTTTCTATTAAACATTAAAAAATGAACTTCCTTATGTTGTGGTCATATTAAACTGTAATATTTTAAAAGAAGACCATTCGAAAAATAACATAAAACAAAATTTCCACGTAGGGGCATGCATAAAACGTATAATTTCCTGAAATTGATATAGAGGACTTCCTTATGATTTATGCCTAAGGAAATATAAATATTTGGGTCTGAACTTTGTAGGTGACAAATTGCTCTTCCTTATGTTGTGGTCATATTAGAATATAATATCATTAAAGACCATTCAATTGTAGATAACAGTGGCGGATCCGGGGGGAGGGGTTCATATGGATTCGGACGAACCCCCCCCCCCGACTCCTCTGTGAAGAAACGTAACAAAATACTATTGGGTACTGGCTTACAAAAGGCATGCTAACCTCGTAGTTACCAACCGTCTCGTATCGTGCGGGCCGGGACGGTCCCGCATTTAAAAGTGATTTTGGATGTAACACGCATTTGGCAGAAACACATGCATGATCTTAAATTTGTCACGCATTTAGTCTACGCATGACGAATAAACACGAATCAGGGAAAATATATTTAAAATTAGAAGAAATTAGTTTTATTAAAAACATAAAACAATTATGCAGTAACTTGAGTCATTAGAGAGCTTTCGTTATCTCGTTTGAGATTCAATTTACCGAAAGCTTTGGCGGGCGGTGCGTGCGGTTTTGCGCGTTCATTGTCACAATCAATGTTGATTATGTGACTGAAACTGCAGTTGTCATCAAACACGCACGCTGTTCACTGACGCGTTACTAAAAATGTATTGGTATGGTTAACTGGTTCTGGTTATGGTGGGTAAGGCCGACCTCCTCTGGACTCCAACCGTGTAGGACCATGGTTCTTAATAGTGGCCCGCAGGCCAAATTTGACCCATGAAGCTATCCAATAATAAAAACAAATTAAATTAAATACTTTGATAAATCATTTTTTTTTTCATTATAAATGAAGACAACAACAAAATACATATCTTATACACATCT